>NW_015173134.1:45143-147808 GCF_001447785.1 Gekko japonicus
GAGGAGGCAGGAGAAGAGGGAGGGTAAGTTGCTTCCTCCCTGCCTCTCCCCACCCCTGCCTGCCTGGGGCCAGGGAGGGCCTTCGCGGGGCTTCCTTGCACTCCCGCTGGCCTTGGAGGTCCACCGCCGAGCCCCTCATGGGGCTCGGCAGTGGCGCTGCAAGGCCGGCGGTGGCGGCCGGGACCGTTGGGGGCGGGGTGTGTGGCCTTATGACACACTTCTGGTGATGTCAGGGGGTGTGGCATATGCTAATGAGTTATGCTAATGAGTTCCCCTAGCTCTTTTACTACAAAATGACCCCTGCATACGGATACCACCATTTCCATCCTTGCATAGAAGCCTCTGCTGCCAGAAATTTAGCCACAGCCCAAGTAATACCAGGTTCATTAGCAAGTAGGAAAGGTTTAGAAACAAGGGAAACCTTGGAAACGATCACTGGCTGTATCCACAGATCTCTCAAAGATCAATTTGTCATTTAAAAAAAAAACTCTTCAGTAATAAAAGTCTGATTAAAATACTGACAAGTAATGGAAGGATCCTTGTGAAAGATGAAGCTCTAATAGTGGCATCTTAAGCTAATAAATACCTCTTTGAGTGTTCAGAGCCATTCACACAGAGTAAACATTACAGCAACCCTGTGAAGCAGGTTGGTTAGTATTGTTCCATATTGCAGGTTGTGAGGGGGCAGTTCTGAGGCTGACATATGGTGGCTTATTATGCAAGACCTCACATGAACATAGGAAGAAAGGCAGACCATTTGGTCCATCTTAATATATTTGTGTACAACAACAGGTAGAAGAACAGGAGAAGACACACTGCCCTTGCCTCTCCTGTGTGCTTTCTGCCATATGTACGTACAGTGCCCACAAATGGTCCCCTCTTTGCATGTTGGCCGGATATGCAAATAGTCATATAAGGTTATTGCCAGCTGGACTAGATAATATGGAGCCATGTGTGGCAAATGTGTATAGTGGGCTCTGGGGCCAGCTCATTCCTCTAATGTGGTTTGGCTCTCCAAGTTCTCTGGCATAGCTTTTCCTCTGTCTCCTGCTTGAGATCCTTTCATTGGTGACTGAACCTTGGCCCTTCTGCTCACAAATGATATGCTGCGCCACTGAGCCTTAAACTCTTTCCACTGTACTCATATCTGAGATTCCTTGACCTAGGGACTGTTCTTTCTCTTAGCTTACTATTACCAGCCCTTTTTTTGCTTTCAAGTTGCAGCTGACTAATGGTGACCTAATAGGTTTTTCAAGGCAAGAGACATTCAGAGCTGGTTTGCCATTGCCTACTTCTCCGTCCCAACCCTGGACTTTCTTGGTGGTCTCCCATCCAAATATTGACCAGGGGGCTGACCCTGCTTAGCTTCTGAGGTCTGACAAGACTGGGCCAGCCTCGGCTATCCAGGTCAGGGTGCAGTTTATTTTTACCCTCGTTGAAAATTAGGCTATCCCTGCCCTATTTGTTCTATTTACATTGCTCTGTGTAACAGATGTTGTTTGAATGAAAAAGAGTGTTGTAATTGTTGTTCAGAAAAAACTTCTTCCAGCCATCTGATTTAGTGGAGGATCCGGAGCAACAGCGGTTCTACAGCCTTGTCTATTTTTGGTTGATGGACAAAGTTGTCTTTTCACTATATGGTTTTTTTCACCCCTTTGAAATGTTTGGTTGATTTTGTTCAGCTTTGCTGGTTAATGACTAGCAGTTGTTGTGTTGCTTTGAAACAGTTGGCAAAATAGCGAATTCCTGGTTTCCGTGTGCGCTTGGGAGAAAGGAATACCCGGTCATGCTCCATCAATTTTTATCAATGTTGACAGCAACAGATTTTAACACGGTAAGCTTATGGTGTGACATCCTGGTGGTATTAATAAGGAGATATATGAACATAATATACTTTTTTTGTGTTAAGTGTGGTTTCTCAAACACAATCAATACCTTGTGAAAATGATAGTTCTCGCCATAAATCAATCTGCTTGGTTTTCACTTTGGGTAGCAAACTAACTCAGTATTGGAAGTTCTGGATGTCACAGGATCTAATTTGTTACTAGGACTTAATACGCTGCAACTAAGATTTTTTAAAAAAATTGGAATGTTTTCATTTATTCAGCAAGGTTTCACAGATATTTTGTGGTAGCCTGTATCCTTCTCATCTCCTTCCCATCCTGTCCTGCTTTATGACTGGATAATCTGTAAGTTTTAAAACCTTTGATTTTGTTTCGTTCTGGCAAGGGGGGGGGGGAGGAAGTACACTGATGTCTGTACTAAAACTAGAATTATGTTGCAGTAAGTGCCTCTGACTGAATTCCAGTCCCAGGTCCAGCTATCGCTTTTTTGTTGGTGAGGGAGTTGAAGTGACTGATTGTCCAATTCCACATATAATGACCTCATAACTGCTTTTTGTTATGGTGAATCTTTTCCCCAGAGAACCCTTTAAAGTTGTCTTTAAGGGACTAGTTGGTGGTGAGGGCAGAATTAAATATTTCCGAGACAGAAAATGTATTTAGCTGCTCAACCCCCCCCCCCCCCCCCCCCAGTCCATAACATGGTTTCTGGCAGAGCTGAATCTATGTGCCAACTCCAACCCATTAATAGTAAAATAACATCAGCTCTCTGATGGGGTAAAGATGGTGAGTTGTTGCTAAGTAAATGAGAAAAAGTTTGCATTCCATTCTCTTAAACAGCACGGTTGTACCATTTTAAACCAGGAAGGTCTGTTGTTTGATTGAAAAGGTGTTTATACAGGAAGAGCACTATCATCTTTGCCAGTGGATCATATATTCCCTTGTTAGGGACTACTGTTGGTTAGCAGGAAAGAAATGGCTAAAGCGGCATAGAATTACAGAATCACAGAGCTGGAAAGGGTCATGGAGGCCATCTAGTCCAACCCCCTGCTCAATGCAGGATCAGCCTAGAGCATCCCTTACAAATGTTTATCCAGCCAGTGCTTAAAAACTGCCAGTGAGGGGGAACTCACCACTCCCTAGGCAGCTGATTCCAGTGTTGCACAACTCTTACCGTAAAAAAGTTTTCCTAATATCCATCCGGTACCTTCCCACCCTTAATTTAAACCCATTATTGCGAGTCCTATCCTCTGCTGCCAACAGGAACAGCTCCCTGCTCTCCTCTAAATGACAGCTCCTCAAATACTTCAAGAGAGCAATCATGCCCCCCCTCAACCTCCTCTTCTGCAGAATGAACATTCCCAAGTCCCTCAGCCTTTCCTCATAGGGCTTGGTCTCCAGGCCCCCACTCATCCTCGTCACTCTCCTTCGCACTTGCTCCATTCTGTCCACATCCTTTTTGAAGTGAGGCCTCCAGAACTGCACACAATACTCCAGATGCGGCCTGACCAATGCAGTGTACAGTAGGACTATGACATCTTCAGCAAGTGGCTGAAGTACACAAGCTAGGAACAAGTGGTAAGTGTCTAGCCTAAAAAGTCCATGCTAGACTTCCTCCACCAAGCAAAGCAACATTAGAGGGTGGTTCTGCTCATAACCTAGATCTGTGGTTCTCAGACTTTAATACTGGTTGACTGGAGTGGGTCTCAGGGACCATATCACTCCAGTCTTGTTCCATTTACCCTGGTTTCCAATTTGCTTCTGGGCCCAACTCAAGGTGCTAGTGCTGACCTTTAAAGTCCTATACAGTATGGGACCGGCATACCTAAGGACCACCTGCTCCCAGATGGACCTTCCCATCCACTCCGATCATCTTTGGAGGTCTTGCTTCATGTGCCCCTGCCATCTAAGGCTAGAAGGGAGGCAATGTGAGAAAAGGCCTTCTTGGTTGTGGCGCCAAAACTTTGGAACTCCCTCCCCAGGGAGATTTGTCTTTCTTTGTCATTTTCTTTTGCCAGTTTGGCATACCCCTAGTAGATTCTTATTGGCCCTCCTCCCTGATAGTATGTATTCCTATCTGTATGTTTTTACTGTATTATTAATTTATAAATATATTTTAAATGCTGTGCAGATGACTGATGTTTGTTACTTTGGGGAGTTTTTGGGTAGAAAGGTGGTGTATAAGATAAAATAAATTTTTAAAAAGCAATTGTCTGGGGCACTTCTGATCTCTTTTTTTGAGAAGGTTGAGTTCCCCTGCCCCTTTTGTTTTTGATCCCTTTGCAGTTTTGAGTGGAACAACAGCCTGGGGACAAAAGGATTACACATTCTCCCAAGCAAACATACATCTTCCTGTGTCTGCTATACATTTCTTTAAAAATATAACGCTAGTATATCCCTATGCAAGACAGAAGATAAAGTGCTTGGCTCTTTCTCTAAATAAATATTTGTTTCATTGCTTATTGTGGGACTTGCCTGTGCATTGGCAAACAGACTGGAGATTTTTGTTGCATTTAAAAGCTACCCAGGTCACTTCCTTTTTCCAAGGCTTGGCAGTGGTTTTAGCTGCCAGACCCCTCCTGTGGAAGGGCAGTTTGAAAACAGACACCCCTCTTTTATTTCACCCCAAAAATCATGTGTGTACTGTGCAGCCTGGCCTGGAAGTGAAAACAAAATGGAACTGGAACAAACAAAATAGACGCTGGCCAGAGACAAGCCCGGGAAAACATTTTACAAGGTGAACTAGGGCAACTGACTTGCCACCCTAAAAGAGATACTTAATCTCCACAGTGGGTTTCTCAGGAAAGGCAATACCCCACTTTGACATGACCTCATCACACATGGTCACATTTCCCCCAACTATTCACCCTAATTAGTGGGCTATTCATTGACTTGATAGCCTCTCCCATCCTATATTCTGGGTTCATCAGAGAAACAATATCACCTTTAGTTTACATCCAAAAATTTCATCAGAAAACATTAACACTTTAAGTTCACACTGGATAAATGGATCAAGCATCATTAGCAACGCTCTTGCAAATCGTCATGAGTTTCCCTCCGTCTTTGTCCATCCTTGCGAAGGCTATCAAGCCTCTCCCAGCACATTGTTTTACCCTTAAAGAGCCAATCATGGTATTGTTTTAGGGGCACACATGTCAGACCACCTCAGGGCAAACTTTTGCTATAACTGGACACGGTCTGCCCAGTGCAAAGTGCGTGCATGTTCTCTTGGTGCCAAGAATCGCACCCCTACTTGTGTGTAGGTTCTTTCTCCTTCTCTCTGGGAAACACTGGCCAGTTCCCTCACTGACCTCCGTGGACCTTATCTTTCAGGACCTGGTAAATATCACCCTTCCCAATCACTTCCCAATCATTTCCCCCCTTCGTAGATAGTTTGTGTCCCCCCCATGTGCTTTGTATGTATGATTGTATGATACACCTTTTCTGTAGTTTTGCTGTTAGTTTATCTTGAGAGTTCTCAGGAAACAGTCCCCATAGACATTGGTGGAGATCCCCTGTTTACCCCCTCACTAGTCTCCAATTCCTCTAATTCTCCCAATTAATTTGGAGATGACCCCCAATTAGGATAACAATGTGTGCAAGATAAGGCTGTCTAAATGGACAGTAGCAAAAAATCACTGAAGCACTTTTATTTCTTGCTTGATGCTGTTACATCCCAGGAAAGCACACAGTGGTAGTTCTTTGTAAAGTCGCAGGAATTATATGGTACAAACAAAGAGATCCTGGTGCCAATATAATATCTGTTGGCATTATTGTGACACGGAGGTGTAAGCTGCTTTGAATTACACCCGGGGGACTGGAATCTGAAGGAAGGGAGTAATAAACTGCTTTGATGGCCATCTGAGCAAAGATGAGTTTCCCGAATGGAGTTGCCCAGCTGCCAGGAATGGGCAAGAGGGGTGGCTGTTTGGATGACCTAAGTGGGGCAATAAAGGAGGGAGATGTGTGTTGCAAGTTGATAGGACAAAAGAGTGCTGAATGACCCATGAGGGACATCACGTCTTAAGCTCAGAATTGGGTGAAGGGAAACCCACCCAGCTGGGGCAGGAAAGGTTAAAAAGATCTGGACACCTGGATAGCCGTGCTCAAGCTGGAGAAGGGAAGGGAATACAGGGGCATCTGCCTCTATTTTATAAGTTTCAGCGGGCATGGGTCCAAGGAAGGGATGGCAAGGTACCATCTGTGTCCCTAAAGCTTAGAGTAGCCTCACATTTTTATTTTCTTAGTTCTGCAATGGCCTTTAGTTCTGTGATATACCTTTTCCATATGGGCATGTGCTCTAGAGTGTATACCTGTGTTATAGGGAATACGGAACTTTCTCTTTTAGGAACTCAGATTGTGTTCAAAGAGCCTCACCAGTGTGTCTGGCTGTGGTGTCCATGCATTAGCTACAACCTCCTGGCCAGGCTGGACTGGAGAGCAAACAGGAATAAGGGGGGTGGAAGCCCAACTAGTGTCCCAAGCCACCGGTGAGAAAAGGGAAAATCTGCTTGGGTGGTGGTGACCCGAAATACCTGGTGGGAAGGGGGGAAGAAGTGGGAAGTGCCCTCACACATGCACCTGCCTGCTGTGACAGGTTCAAAGGTTATATATCCTACAAGTGTGCCCTTTTGCCACTCCTGTGTTTAGTGCAGATATTCTAGGGTACCAGTGTAAGGATTGATAGCATTTATGCCAGCATAAGCTTTTCTGAGCTAGAGCTCACTTCATCATATTTAAATGAGTGCTAACTCATGAAAGCTTATTCTGGAACACATTGTTTTAGCCTGTTACAGCAAAATTCAAGATTAATATGGCTACCCATCTGGAATGATTATTAGGGTACCAATGAGGACCATACCTATATGTGGGAGAGGGTCAGACACACAGGCTGATTTCGCACTAGAGCTGCCTCGATGTTGCGCCGCCGTTTGCCCCAATACTATTGGTCAATTTCACACCCAAAGCCACGGGGCTGCATTTGACCCGCAGCTTCGCCCGATTTCCTCCGCAGTTTTGTGATCCTCAAAAAACAGGATCACGAAACTGTGGAGGAAATCGGGCGAAGCCGCGGGTCAAAATGCAGCCCTGCGGCTTCGGGTGTGAAATTGACCAATAGTATCGGGGCAACATCAAGGGAGCTCTAGTGCGAAATCAGCCATAGCTGTCTTTCCTCTTCCTTTCACACCACCTGTATGCTCAGAAAGGTCAGAAGTCCCTGGAGTGCAATTCATATTAATTAAACGATGTGGTAAACTGAGCCTAATGGGTTTTTGGGCCTTGTACTCAGAATCTGGTTGCATGCATTGCTCACCCCTTAACCACAGTTCATTTCAACTTAGCTATGCATCACCAGTATGATCATGGAGCATGAAAAAATCCAGTTTACACTGCTGTTTAAATATGTGCATCTCAAGTGGGTTATTGGGTGTGTGGAGATTAAAGGTGATGGGCGCTTTGAACGGAAAAGAATCACACTCATGTTCACACCTCTTCAAGTCATGTGGGTTGTTGGGTGTGTGGAGATTAAAAGTGACGGGCGCTTTGAACGAAAAGAATCACACTCATGTTCACACATACTCCTTTTGAAATGGTCACCTGTGTAGGCTTACTGTATTACAGGTAGTTTGGTCTACTGTATCATCCTGCTGAAAAGGGAGGATTTTTACTACACGTTGGGTGCAAACGTGTGGCAAACAGCTGTGTCCAACCATACCATGAACAAAGTATGGGGTTGGGGCTTTTTTTGGAATTTGCTGACAGACAGACATAAATAATATAGCTCTCTTCTTTTCTGGGAATTTCCTTGTCAAGTGAGACTTAATTGTCAGAGGCTTGATGAACAGTAACCTATTGTGGTTTGTTTATATAATGGCCTACTTCCTTGCTGATTCTGATGGGGTGCCAGCACAGTTCTTTTTGTACTTTGCAAGGTGGAATATGTAGCCAGTTAATCCTCTTGTTGCACCTGCTGCTTAAGAACTGGGCGTTTGTATGTGTGTGTTCTTTCAGGTCAGTACATAGTTCAATAGCTTAGAATGGGGGTATATTTTGAGAAAGTATACCAGGCTGTCTGAAAACAGTGTTCTGAGCCAGCTTCATTTTGTTTGCTGGATTATAAATGGAACTAGGATCTGCATGTGTTCAATGTTTTTGGCCCCATCCATACAACCATGCTATCTTTGGGTTGGCTCCAGGTGTTTTATAGATTCTCCATACAAGAGGCCTGTCTGTGTCTCAATGAGAAGGCATTGCTCATTCAGTTATTGGATCGTAAATTGGCTCTCCTCATACCATCTTGTATGCTAGAGAAGCAGCATGGTATGGTATGAGGAGGGATTCTGCTGGAGCAGAAGTGATAACAAGAATTGTACTCCTAGGTGAAGAGGCTTACATCTTGGAATTAGGAAAGTTGCATCCAGTTTGGTGTAGTGGTTAGGAGCGTGGACTCTAATCTGGGAGAACTGGGTTTGATTCCCAACTCCTCCACATGCAGCCAGCTGGGTGACCTTGGGTCAGTCACAGTTCTCTCAGAGCTGTTCTCTCAAGGGTAGTTCTTTCAGAGCTCTCTCAGCCCCACCTACCTCATAGGGTGTCTGTTGTAGGAAAGGGAAGGGAACGGAAATTGTAAACTGCTCTGAGACTCCAAGTGAAGGGTGGGCAGTTGTTCACAAGTACTAATGTATGCTCCAATACAGTTGATGTACGATGCTGAGAAAGGAATGTGGGGCTGGGTTTAGGGCTTGTGATCTGTTCTGCACTGACTCTGTAGCCTTGTATGTGTGACACTGGGTACAGGGAATGCCCATAGAGGGTAAGCAGGACTCTAAATACTGGCCTTGCCTGGGACTGTACACACTAGCTTTGCTCTCTGACGTGTGTGTATTCACCTCAAATGAGCATGAGGGGCCTACAAACTGTACTCATGGAGACTCTATATCTATGTTTGGCTGTTTTGGAAATAGGTACTGAGATTTTGTGTTTACAGTTTGTACATTCACAGGCTGCCTTGTCTAGATAATGTAAACATAACAGTGTACTTGGATCCTGATCCTCCTGTATCCCCTAGGGTTGCCAGGTCCCCTCACCATCACAGCAGGGGGATTTGGGGAGTGTTCTGGGCCCCTGACATCATGCCATTACCCGGAAGTGATGTCATTGCATCAGGGACATTGCGTGATGATGTCCCTGTTTGGGGGCAGGGTTTCCCCAGCTGGCTGGTGGCAGTTCAAAGCTCCCAAAAGCAGGGGAACCTCCCCCCCCCAGACCTGAGGGCTGGTAACTAGTATCCACACACGCAAGTGTCTAGGTAGTACTTTTGGCTTCTACTAAAACAATGCAGCAGAAGAAACACTTAAGGTATCCATGGTGAATGGATAAGCAGGATCATCAGTTGAACAAAATGGGACCTGATAGTGGAGGAAGAAGAGGCTTGAGACAGTCGCTGGAGATGAAAGTGGGTAAAACATGAGAATGTTCGTATCTCTCCAATGAATGTAGCCTTTCTGCCCAGAAATACCAGGAAACAAAACAAATGCATAATTATAGGATGGGGGAGACTTTTGGCAGAACTATGTGCGACAAGGATCTAGGGGTCTTAGTAGACCATACACTGAACATGAGTCAGCAGTGTGATGTGGCAGCTAAAAAGGCAAATGCCATTGTGGGCTGTATCAACAGAAGTATAGTGTCCAGATCATGCAAAGTGGTAGTTTCACTTTACTCTGCTCTGGTTAGACCTCACCTACAGTATTGTGTTCAGTTTTGGGCACCACAATTTAAGAAGGATATAGACATGCTGGAACATGTCCAGAGGAGGGCAAAGAAGATGGTGAGGGGTCTGGAGACCAATTTCTATGCAGAATGGTTGAAGGAACTGAGTATGTTTAGCCTGGAGAGGAGATGACTGAGAGGTGATATGATAACCATCTTCATGAAGGGCTGTCATATAGAGGATGGTGTTGACTTGTTTTCTGTTGCCCCAGAAGGTCAGACCAGAACCAACAGGTTGAAATTAAATCAGAAGAGTTTTCAGCTTAAACATTAGGAAGAACATCTTGACAGAACGGTTCCTCAGTGGAACAGGCTTCCTTGGGAGGTGTTGGGCTCTCCTTTGGAGGTTTTCAAACAGAGGCTAGATGGCCATCTGACAACAATGCTGATTTTGTGGTCTTAGGCAGCTCATGAGAGGGAGGGCAGGAAGGGTTGCATCGGTGCTTAGTTCTCGTGGCCTTTTTTTTACACACCCAGGGAAATGCCGATTGCCTCTTTGGGGTCAGGAAGCAATTGTTCTCCAGGCCAGTTTGGCCAGGGATCCTGGAAGGGTTTTTTTTGCCATCTTCTGGGCATGGAGCAGGGTTCACTGGGGGTATCTGGGGGAGGAGGTATTTGTGAATTTCCTGCATTGTGCAGGGGGTTGGACTAGATGACCCTTGAGGTACCTTCCAGTTCTGTGATTCTATGATTCAATAAGGCAGCAATGGATTTCACCTTGCAGTTTGGACTGGGGGTGAATACAGATGGTGAGCTCACTTCACAGTCAATGTGCGGCAGTCTGAGTATTTCAAAATGTAACAGGAGACCATGGCTGTCTTCCGTTCCTTAGCTGTGGTTATTTCTTTACCTCTAGTTTATTGTTCTGCATAAGCCCTCTTTTTCCCCATGTGGTTTTGCATATGTATGGTAAACAGAAGGAAGTGATATCATGTCATCTAGATCTGCTGAAGGTGTGCTAGGGGAGCCAATGGGAATGATCTATTTATTTGAAAACACTTATATACTGGTTTTCTGGTATTGCATTCAGTGGTCCTTGTCCCATGTATGCAGGTTTAACGTAACATAATGGAGGAACCGCTAAATAGGGCTCTTGTGAAGGTGTTAAGAAAACACACATATTTTCATTCAAACAGTATGCTTTAAACCATCTTTATAATGTATATAATTAATTATCTTCTCGGTTTTAGCAGATTCCAGCACCTTAATTCTCTCATCATGGGCATAAACCATCTAGTAGGCATCTGATAATTCTCTGTAAGATTTGATAAATTAATACTTGAGTCTTGCCCAGTATTAACATGAGTTCTTTGAGTGTCTACTGACAGTATCCAAGACCAAGATACTGGAGCATATCCGCAAGTCTTCTAAGGAGGAAAATGAGTTCGCATTAGCCAATGAACACTTAATGCTGCCTGGCAAAATATCTTGTTTCATGTACTTGGCTTAAATACCAGTGAAACATTAACTTGTGTTGTGCTTCCTGTAGAGTGAGCCAAACTGATGAACTTGCGAAGCTTAGGTCCCCTTCCCAACTGAAGATAGTAGCAAAGTCTAATAAAAGTTTGTATTAAAATGAGGGATCATACCGTTCTTCTAGAATCATTATTTCTTCCTACGCTGTTGAGTTCTGTCATCTAAATAGGCTGCTGGTTTTGAGTTGAACAGAATTTCTTGGGCTGGAAATTTTAGTGGCTTGGGAAAGACAGGTTTTACAAGATTGTATTTATGATATGTTATAAATATACAGAACATATGTTTCCCATTCAGAAAAATCTCCAAATTGCCACTTGATTAGAAAGTTCCTGTGGTAGAATAGGAGGGCTAAACTCCGTTCTATTATTTTTCCAGGTGATTAATAACTGATAAGGAATGGCCTTTTGCTCAAGCATCCAATTACTATCTTCCTGTGTATTCAGGTGATTAAATATATGGAACATGGAACAAACCTTTGTTCCAGTTGATACCCATTACTTTTTTTGTCTTGGTTTTTCTAATGATCATGGAAATGGATGTCTTTATATTAAAACACCAAGTTGGGAAATACCCTTAATTAATTGATTTCTGTATACTGCTAGCATATAGTGGCAAATGTTTACTTAAGCCATAAAAGTAATTTAGTAACCACCTGTTAACTCTAGATTTTTCTTGAGCCTATAAACAAAGTCAACAAAGACTATTAAAGTCTTATGCATTCATAGGTCAAGCAAATAAATATTTTATCTTAAGTATTGTGTGTTATGTTTTCCGTGAATCGTTCCTCTTAAGTATCAAATTCCCCTTTTTGTTAAAACCGAACTGTGAATTAATTGGATATTTCTAAACTGCCACTATATTGCTGTCCAATCCAGAAGGACTAATTTTTAATTAACTGGACTCAAACTTAGTTCTCACATCTGTTTGATAACTCTTTTATTTGTATCCTAATTTGCTGCTATCCAACCGCTTTAATGCAATCTCATCTATACTTATTGCTCAGTTACTTATACGTCTTGACTCTAACTTGCCCTTCCTGGCAACTACCTCCCCACCTATATTCCCAATGTATCTGAAGAAGTGTGCATGCACACAAAAGCTTCTACCCAGAATTAAACTTTGTTGGTCTTAAAGGTGCCACTGGACTCAAACTTTGTTCTTTCAATTAACTGAAAGAGAAGGATTTGAGAGAGTGTTCAGTAGTAACGCTTTTACCGGCATAGAGTATAATTACGACCTGACTGCTCTCTCCCTGTACCAATTTAATTTGAAAATTAGATCTTACTGCAATGGTTGATGCCTCAGCAGCTAAAACAAATTTTAAAGGAGGAAGAGGCTCTCCCTATCGTGTAACTTGTAGGAACAGTGTGAGATTTCTTTTTAAAAAATCAGGTTTTAACTAAAATCTCGGTCTAATAGCAAAAGTATATTGTTTGTATCCACTGTTGTTGATGTATATTTATGGAATTGTGTGTGTGCGTATTAAGCACTGTCAAGTCACTTATTGTGGTCCACCTAGAAATACATCAGTTTCTGTGGCCCCCTGGAAATATGCCATGACCCCCTGGGTGGCCATATGGCCCATGTTGAGGACCACTGTCCTAGATCATAGTCCAACACAGTAACCACTATACTACACTGGCTCATTATCTTCAAGAGATACTGCTAGTCCACCATACCAAATACTTTAGTGGCATCAAGAAAAACAAGCAATGTAGGAAATTTTAATGCTCAATTATTTTAATACTGAGTGCTTTCCTTAATATAACTAATTGAATATCTTCCTTTAATAAAAACCTGTCTGGTTTGCATTCATATATTTTATCAGGGTCTCATTCAGTCTGTTCCTAACAACATATGTCAGAATTTTGTAATATGTGTTTGCTAAAGAAATAGGTCTTTATAACCCCCCCATCACAGGCTCCTTTCCTGCTATTAGAACTAATGCTATCCTGGCTTGCTTCCAAGATATGCAATATATTCAGGCCTTAAACAGATTCTAATTTATTACCTTTTGTTTAGAACTTAAGCAAAAGTTTTATAGAATTCAGAAACAAATCTATGTGGTCTGGGGGATTTGAATTTTGTTTGTTTGAGCAAATTCCCTAATTGATTCACCTCTACTGCACATGCTGATTTTAAAACAAAACAAAAGCAGTAGACTAGACGGCCTGGATCCAGCAATCTGCTTGTTCATGAATCATAGATTTTGCCTCCCTCCCCTAATCCTTTTGTGGGCTCCAGTCAGGAGGAAGAAGGGAGCAATATTGTGTCCTCTTCCCCCCCCCCCCCCCCCCCCTTTTGATGGCTCACTGGATCCAACCAACAGTTCTGCCTCAGTAGTATTTTGATATTAAAACTTGCACTGTTCAGGTATTTATAAAATCTCTGTGTTCATTCAGAACGAAAGAGTTAATGGCTTGATATTCTGTGTGAGAAGTTCTCCTGAAATTTAACTTAATAAGAATTTTGCCTTATCACTACTATTACTGTTATCCAGGTTGGTGTTTTTCTTTAATCAAATGTAAATCTTGGAGGTACAGACTCAGTGCATTTCCCCCTCTCTCAGATATGCCTGTAAGTCAATGAAAGCAATTTACATGCAGTTTTGTGTTCTTAGTTGTGCATTCATGTGCATCAATGCATTTAAATCCATTTAAGCTCCCCCCCCCCCCCCAAGCTGCAGTGCTTCTGTTATGTTGCCTATACACAGAGCTGGACCTTCACTATCTAGCAATATCAAGCTGCTAAGAATGCACAGCTACTGAGCAAGTGAAATAGTTGTCAGCCCTCATCAATTTATCACTCTGCTGTATTATTACCCCACTCTTGGCAAGAAAACACATGGACCTAATTTAGATGTTTTAAAAACCTATTCCAAGGTCTAGTTTAATACTGTTGGTTGTTTTCACTGGGATGTTTATTGGAATATGTATCCACCATCCATATTCTGACATGATTATCCGTTAGATCAGAGTATGTGAAACACAGTTCCAATTCTGTTGTGTCAGGAGCAGATATTCCACATGGCTTAAATTTTTTTCAAAATGGGGAATTCAGCCCTGTGAACGTGATTTTCATCCAGTTGGCCCTCAAGGGATGGCTGGAGGGTAAGAAAGAGGGGCTACTAAAATTCATGGAGGAGGAGAGAAGGTTTTTGGACCCCACTTTTTTCTACCTCAAGGAGACTTAAAAGTGGCTTCCAGTCACCCTCCCTTCCTATCCCCACAACAAGCACCTTGTGAGGTGGGTGGGGCGGAGAGAGTTCTGAGAGAAGTGTAACTGGCCCAAAGTCACCCAACAGGCTCCATGTGAAGAAGGAGTGGGGAATCAAACCCTGTTCTCCAGATTAGAGTCCAGCGCTCTTAACCATGACATCACGCTGGCTCTCTCACGGAAAAGTGCCTGCTGATTTCCTCATTAGCGGAGCTGAATGGCAGCTGTGAGGCGCATAAAAGAGCCAGACTGGGGAAGGAAAGAATGAGCATTCCTTCCTGGAGATTGAACGAGAGAGAGCAGCAGGATGATGTGGAAGTTGACAAGCTGAAAAGGATCAGCAACAACCATAGAGTTTTCTGTTTTGAGTCTGGTGTGGAGCCCCACTTACCTGACTGCAAGGACAGTGACTTAGGTGCATAATAGTAAGGGGAAGGTGCCAGAACCTCTACTGTTACTATGTCAGAAAACAAAAGGTACTTAAATTTGCCCCTTTATGAAGTCTGTGGCCTTCTGTACTTGATGTAGTTATGTGCTGCCAACTGGGCTATCCTTGTTTCTAAATGAGGTGTTGGGTACACATACAGAAATTGAAAATCTTTCCCATTAAGGGCTTTGAGAGGCCTTTGGTTTGAGATCCCAAATGCATTTATGTTGGCATGTGTTACTGATCCGTGAACCTGTCAAGGAGTTTAGGCTACAACTGGGATGGAAATAATCTTTGGGAGCTTTGTAGTGAAGTTTGTTTTAGTATGCCACCATTGCTGCCCAGAAAGGCTTGATGGACTGTGTTTCTGACATAGAATTCTTTAACTAAAGATTATGGGGGGCAAAATTGTACAGCATAATTGGAGTGTGTCAAAGCACTTGTTGCTATGTTGTGCTGTGGGGGGGTTGTCTGTATGATCATGGCAATATATAATTGAACTAAAAGCTTTGTCCTTAAAGTACTGCAGGACGAAAATTGCATACAAAACACCCTACTTCTAAATAAGTAAGCAAACATCAATTAAAATGCAGACAATCACTTCCAGTCATGGGGTATTGTGTCAGTTCTGTTGTCAGATGGGAGGGAAGAGCGGCCTTTTGTTCAGGATTAGGCATGTAACTGAATTCCCATTGTAAAGCTTTGTAACAAAAGGCCTTTGTGTGTGTGTGTGTGCTAGCTGTATTGGGACTGGGGCATGCCAGTTTCAAGGACAGATTGAACGCCTAGTATTTCAGAAGACCAGCTGGGATATATCCCAAGTACAGTTACTGACTGCATTGGTAGGACTTCAGTTTGTTTTTAAAATTTAAGGGGGGGGGGCTCACAGAAAACACCAAGATTTCATTCTGATCCATGAAAGAACCACGCAGTTGTGTGTAGGAGTACTGAAGAGCTTTTATTGTGGTTTAGAGTTGGGTTTATTCGGAGAGGAGGCTGAGGATTTAAAGTGGGAATAGAAATTCCAGTCTGCCTTTATGAATTAATAGCTCAAAGGCATCCATTTATTCTGTACAGAGAGCCCTGCTTTCAGGGCAAATGGAGAAATAGTGGTCTGCTAACAAACAGGCTCTGATTTTTGGCACCAGATATTTTCAAAATACCACCCACACTTCTGAGACTGGAATTAATGTTCTGATCAGCGCTTCAGTTTAGATAAAGAAACAGAAAAACCCTCGGCCTGTCACCTCTTGGATGATTGAAAAGCTAAAATACTCTTTTACTTGCTGGCCTTGCGTTTAAAATCAGATGTGTAGCCATGGATGTCAGTGAAGCCACAGGTGATAGAGTTCAGAGTACGGATGGGCACGAACCTTGTGACAGACCTAATTTCATGACGAAGATAGCTGGTTTGTGGTTCACGAATCGAGGTTCGGGCGCTTCATAGCCCTCCCAGGACCCTCCACATGGTATTCAGAGGTTCATGGGAGGAATGAGAGGGAGAGAGATTCAAGCCATTTCACTGATCCCTTTCACTCCTCTGCTTCCAAGCGTTCCCTTTAAATGGCTTTACGTGTGGGTGCTGCGCGTGAGTGAAGTCCAAGCAGCGAGTTCACAACCTGCGGGTGAACTCGCTGCTTGGACTTCATTCGTGCGCAGTGCCTGTTTGAAAAAGCCATTTAAAGGGAAGCTCTTCTCCCCCTTCCATTCTGCTGGCCTCAAGGAGCCACTGTCAGCAGAAAGGAGGGAGTGAAGATTTTTAGAGAAGGGAGATTCCCCCCCCCCATTCTGCTGGCCTCAGGGAGGCACCCCCAGCAGAAAGGAGGGAGGGAAGATAGATCTCCCACTGAACCTCACAAACCGAACTGATTTGGTAAATGGGGAGGTTCGTGAAGGTTTGTGGTTCGTGTGACCTTATGATCCAGGACAAACTTCCATTTCCCTGGTTCGTGCACATCCCTAGTTCAGAATATGCAACCAAGGAGGTAGAAATTGTGTAACTTTGAAAACAAACCCTCTCACTCTGGTTGACCTAGTAAAGGTTCAGTGCGAGGCTAGCAAACTATTATAGAGATTAGAGTTTACCAAAATAAGCTTGCTCAATGTAAACTTTTCAACTGAGCTATTTTATATTGTTTTAGATGTCATTCTTTGATATCCCCATTTCTTTTTAATTGGAGAGGAGTGAAGAAGGAAGAACAATGAGATTAAAAATGTGTTGTGTGTGTGTTGCACTGACATGGCAGTATCCAATTTCTAGAAATTCCACCAGACTATCTTTTTTGAAAGGAAATAGCTTAATGTCGAAATGTGTTCAGAGATGTATACGGTAGTAGTAATATTCGTATCTGATATCCAGGTTGCTCTCTGCATAGCATATTTATATGCCATAACATTGGGTTCTGAAGTTCTGAGCACTTTCCACATCAGCTTGTCTGCCATGGAACTCCTGCATATTATAGCCATTCTAGAAAGTTCTAGAGAATTTGGTCCACAAAAAGAGCTATTCAGTTCTGTAGTGTCCTCCTTACTGCCTGTGTTGAACCAAAGGAGCATCCTAGAGCAGGCCTAGGCTTGACTTAAGGCTTGTGTGGCATCTTTTTGCTTCCTATGGTTCCTGTGGTCCACCAAGATTGCTTATGTCCATACATTTTAAAATGTTGAGTTCATAATTGATTAAGTGTGTAGCTACTCTCTGTTGAATAGTCCTGGGTTCATTTCATACAGCATGATTTGCAGACATCCCAGCAACTGGTGAAATTGTGGCCAATGGTGGACTTCTGTCAGTCATGAATTATATACGAACATAGGAAGTTCCTTTGCACAACATAGCCCACCTATATCTGTGATTTTTAACAGGGGCAGTTTACAAAGAGGGGGGGTTTCAATACTATCAGGAGAATTTAAGATTTTTTGTCTTTTCCCCATTTCTCATGGTGTATACATATAATGCTTTGTCACTTTTTGGCTGTGCATTGAAAGGGAAAAAGGCTAGTGACTTGCAAGGTGTCTTTCAGGGAAGCTTGTTTGCTGTTGCTATTTTTTTTGCATTGCAGGGCTCTGGGAAAACCCTTGAGAAATGTAGTTTGTTTATTTATTTATTTCATTTGTACCACACCTTTCTCTCCAGTGGGGACCCAAAGCAAGTTACATCATTTTACTCTTCTCCATTTTATCTGCACAACAATCCTGTAAGGTAGGTTAGGTTGAGAGAGTGTGACCAGTCCAAGGTCACCTAGTGAGCTTCCGAGGCACAAGTAGGGATTCGAACCCAGGTCTCCCAGATACTAATCCAACACTCTTAATCAATGTACCACACTGGTTTGGCACCATAACCTTACGTCGCTTTGACCACTTTCATTTCTTCTGTCTCTCAGGTAGTGGCGCTACGGCTGTTGTCCAGGCAGCACTATGCAAACCCAGACAAGAACGTGTAGCAATAAAAAGAATCAATTTAGAAAAATGCCAGACCAGTATGGATGAATTGCTGGTAAGTAAATGAAGTATACAGAATTTCATTTTCCATGTTTGAATCATGCAAAACTATTAATAGGAGCTAAAATAGGCCTGTGTAGTAGGAAAAAATATGCGTATTGTTTATTTTTTACATATTTTTATCCCACCTGTCCTCCAAGAAACTTTGAGCAGTATACACTGTCATTTCCAAAATCCCACTCCCTTTATCTGCCTGAGTTGTGTGTGTTTTTTTTTTTTTAAAAAAACTCTTCATATGCTTATAAGCACCAGTAACCTCCTATTTTAGAAAAATGCCTTTCTTTGTACTACCTGTCTCATAAATGAATTGGAAACCATAACTGCTTTACACTTCTTTCATCAACTCTTGTTTTTTATTTGAGCCTGTCTCTCTTGGAATTCTCCTTGACATTTGAGTGTCTTGCCAAATTAATTAATTGGCATTACCTTTGTATGCCTGCTCCATGGCAGGATTGATAAATAGAGGTGTAATCAATATGACAGCTTTTATTGCTGCAGTGTAAACATTCTTGTTTCTCTTTGAAGTGACATTATGTTTACACTGGATCCATGTACCACTCTCCATTGGATGCAGCAGTACATTTCCACTAACAGAAGGTGGGGTGGGGATTTTGCCAATCTCCTACCCTGTACTTAAGATCGGCAGCTCATCCTTCATTGTCCAGGGTTGCCCGGCTCCCCAGCCTCCCAATGGGACCGTCCTCCCCTTACCTGGGAGATCAGCAGAAGCAACCCCCAAAGGAAGGAAACAGCCCCTACGTAGTGTGCCGCTAAGCTTTGGTGCAACCCTGAGGGCTGACGAGGGCGAGTTGCCAGATCAGCGGGAGCCAGGAAAAGCGCTAACCGTCTCCACCTAGGCTTACACACCTTAGTGAGCCAACGCAGATCGAAGGAGCTTGGAGAGAGAAGAGTGGGGCTGGACACCCTGATATTCCCAGGCACAGTCAAGGGGAACGGCATGAGTACGGGGAAGGGAGAGACGAGGCAGATGGGCGGGTCTTGTGCCCCAGGTCAAGATAGCGATTGTGGGGAAGGGTGGAGCTAGGGAAAAGAGGGATATGGGGCAGGACAGGCCCTATTGGATAATGAGGGGAAATGGGGCGGAGTAACCACCCTATAAAAAGGGAAGCTTCCCAAAAAGCCAGGAGGGAAGGTGGCTGAAGGGTTTGCTGGTACAGGAACCAGCCAGACATGGGGAAAGAGTGGGTTTTTGGCTCCAGTGTCCATTCTGAGGCCTAGGAAGATGACCCTGAAGGAGCTGAAATCATGGCGGAGGGTTTTGGGACAGACACGGGACACGCCTCACATTCATGCTCTTCCTGGGAGTTCCCTGTCTCCCCCCAGAGCAGCATTTTGGGAGTATTTCAGGCTGCAGCAGGATAGATGTCTTCATCAGTGGAAATTGCCGCAGGGCCCAAAGCCCACAGTGCTTTCAGTCATTAAGAAAAGATGATGGAAGATTTCACTGTAGGAATAATGGTACAGGATAATACAGACAAAACATGGCTCAGTGCCACAGGAACGAGTCCCATGCTTCTCCTTCCCTTTGTGTGGCAGGAGTCAATTAGTGATTGTACTTTGCCACTACATCTGAACTGGCGAATTCCAAGTCAGGATTGTGAACTAGCTTTAAATTTTGGCTTGGAATTCCTATGTCCAGTGGGGGAAGCAAATAATAAATTATCAGTTCAGATGTAATGGCCAACTATGATTTGTGGAAATAGCTCGTTGACTTCGGGGGCACAGAGAAGGGAGTACTTGAACACAACGCTCTGTTCACATAGGCCTTTGCCCACATAGGTACTTTCCACCTATTTCAGGTGTCTCTCAAATGTTTTGATGTGAGGGACCTACTTCTAAACTTCCTGTTCTCTTCACCACCCGTTTTCAAAGGGCCCTTTCCACCTTCGCAACACAAAGCACAAGAACTTCACATCATCTGATATACCAAGCAAGTTTTATATGTTATTGTTTCATTTTTAGTATGTACATATAACAGGCTAGATTGGAGTCTAGTAGCCAAAACCGTAGAGACCAATAAGATGTTTTTTTGGTATAAACTTTCAAGAGTCAGGGCTGCGGTGGCTCAAGTGGTTAAGACGCTGAACTGCAGACCGGAAGGTCAGTAGTTCCACAGTTCGAGACCTGAGTGCCGCATGACGGAGTGAGCTCCCGTCTCTGGTCCCAGCTTCTGCCAACCTAGCAGTTCGAAAGGAAGAGATTGCAAATAGATAAATAGGTACTGCTTCGGTGGGAAGGTAACAGCGTTCCGTGTTTAGTCATGCCGGCCACATGACCACGGAAATGTCTTCGGACAGCACTGGCTCTTTGGCTTGGAAACGGAAATGAGCACCGCATCCCTAGAGTTGGCTTCGACTGGCTTTCAAGCAAGGGAAACCTTTACCTTTACCTTCAAGAGTCAAAGTCCCCTTCAGAGCTTTGACTCTCGAAAGCTTACACTGCAAAAATCTTGTTGGTCTCTAAGGTGCTACTGGACTCCAGTCTAGCTGTTTCTCTCCAGACCAACACTGCTATCCTCTGAAACTAGTATAAGAGGCTATACATCATGACTGCTTTGCACTTCATGCAGAGGTTAATCCAAATTGGCCAATAAGCTTCCCAGATTTCACCCTGTTCCTCCTCTTTCTCCCACACAATTCTGTTGCAGGTGAATCAGTAACCTACGTTTGGGTCCCAACTCACAGTTTGAGAAGCCCTGGCCAGTTGTAGTGCTGTATTTAGTTCTGCAATGTTTAGCTGATTGATTGATGAAAACATTATGATTTTTAAGGAGGTCATGCAGTCATTCTGTCATGCAGTCATTCTTTAGGTTTATTTTTAACAAGTCCCTCATGCAGATGGCTAGCACCATCTTAGAGTGAAGGCGGACTTAACATTAAAAAGTCAGTCCTTTTGCCCACACAATGAGCCCAGCTTCCTTCCAGTTTTGCCATTAGAAAAATAAAAGTAGATACTATCAAACGAAATGCTGGTTCAGCAGACAGGTCTCTTACCATGTACTGGATTACCCAGTGTATGTTTTGCATTGCTATTTTCCCCTTATTTTAAAGAAGTAAAAACCTTTAAAAAAACAATTTTTGGGTGAGAGGAATCTGGACCCAAAAAGTGGGGGTGGGAGAGAGGAAGAAGTATCAACACTGTACAGGCAGTCTCTGCTGTAAATATGAGGAGGGCTTATTTTTCAGAGCTTTACCCAGGAGATGAAACCGTGTCTCTGAACAAAATACACTGAAGCCACTTGCAAACTGGCTCCACTGCTCAGTAAATATTTTGGCTGCCTTCCTCTCTAGAGGCATTCTCCCTTCCTTCTCTTTCACAGAGGATATTATTTCTATTAGTGTGTGTGTGGGGGTGAATTTCAAATGGGCCTTTAGATGTGCAAGGGGAAGGGGTGGGGGGGGAGAGAATCTAGTGCTGGAGTGTAAGAAAAAATCCAGGTGTATTAAAATGGAGATTCTGTGTGTTGAGCCATTGTCTTGAGGGTACTTTGAATCTTCAAACCTAAAACAAAACTGGAAGTCATTTTTATATGAAATAGGCCATCCTAATTTATTACAATGTATCTTAAATACAAATTTCTTTTTGTAAGTCACACTGATAAATAATTTCTAGGATACATTGCTAGTCCTGCAGAAATTACTTCACAACAAAAAGCTTGTGTCTCTTAAATGAAGCATAAAAGAATCATCCTTTTTCCAGAATCTTTCACTTGAATTTGGAAGACAGAAAATAGTCACGTGTTAGATGTGTTTAAATATCTTTCTTTTTAAAGCAGAATATTTTACAAGTTATTGCCCATCTAGAATCTTTCATCAAATGATGCAGTCATGAACCTGTTTATACGTCTTCATTGACTTTCCCTCATTTATAATTTTGAGAGTGAGCTTATTCTTCAGACTGGGGAAGCTTTCAGTTTCCAGTGTCCACTCACCTTCAGGACTGAGGGTTGCATCTTGCCCAACCATTCCACAGATGCAAGTATTGCATTGCGCTTGGGTTGGGCTAGATGACCCTGGAGGTCCCTTCCAACTTTATGATTCTATGACTTCCATCCACGGAAGCACACTTCCGTACCTCTCACCATGCTGCAGCCCCAAATGCTTCAAAAAATGTTGTTCCTGATGGATGGGGGACCCCTAGGATAGCTGGGGAGGGGACCAGAAGTCTGCCACGGGGGGGGGGGTGTTTGATGAAAATCACTCCCAACCTTGTGTGTGCAAAAATCTCAAATAGAATTCAACCCGTTCTTTTTTGAGAATAGAGGCGTGTATGTACATAAATGTATGTATTATGCAAATCTGAAATACTAGTTTGAGCCAGTTTGGTGTAGTGGTTAAGTGCGCGGACTCTACTCTGGGAGAACCGGGTTTGATTCCCCACTCCTCCACTTGCACCTGGATGGATGATCTTGCGCAAGCTGTAGCTCTGATAAGAGCTGTTCTTGAAAAAGAACAGTTTCTGTCAGAGCTCTTTCAGCCCCACCTACCTCACAGGGTGTCTGTTGTGGGGAGGGGAAGGGAAAGGAGTTTGTAAGCCGCTCTGAGACACCTTTGGTTAGTGAAGGGCAGGGTATAAATCCAATCTCCTCTTCTTCTTCTTCTTCTTTAAGCTATATCCGTTGTAGATGTGGGCAGGGTAGGCATGATATCCAAATGTATAACTTCCCTTAGGTTGAATCATTGACTGTCTTTGATAGACTATCTGTTATTCCCTTGCCAGAATATCTATGTCGTATTTGCATTCCTTGTAGAAAGAAATTCAAGCCATGAGTCAATGCAGCCATCCCAACATAGTTACATATTATACATCTTTTGTGGTCAAGGATGAGCTTTGGCTGGTCATGAAGCTGCTAAGTGGAGGTAAGTTTTTTTCTCTGTGTGTGTGTGTGTGATACGATACAGCCCTATATCTGCATTATCTTACCTAATCAATCTGCCATCTTAGGGTGTCCCTCAAGTATCTCCTCATGAAGTATTGGATTTCTTCTGTCTCTCTTCTGTCTGTCATTTCCTTCAAGGTTGCTCTTATGCTGGTGTAGCACATTAACTGGATCTACAGTAATACTGTCAACTCACACTGTGTGGTGTTTCTTTCCAGTTCTGGAGCTGTTTTGAAATTAGACAGATACTGCGTATTTCTAAAGTTAAACTGAAGGGGAGGGACTTTTTGCAAAAGCACTCATAGCTGCTAAAACACATCCTTCCTTTGGTTTTCTTTTTTTGATAGGTGGTGGGTGGGGTGCTGAAATTGTTGGGAAAGTCATCTTGCTTCCGATTCCCCTAAAATTACCTTCACTCTGAATTGGTTTTGTGCCAGTCATCCCCAAAAGTCCCACCTCTCCTCCAGGGCTCTGAACCAATCCAAATGATTGTCAGCCAATCAGAGCCGATGGAACTCCACTGGAAGGGGGGGGGGGGGGGGGGTGAGCCAGCCATTGCTTAAGAAGGTTGAAGAAAAACTTAGCCAGGCTTTTTTTTTGGCTTTTAGTTAGGACTTGGAGTCGGCTTATAGAATAAAATTTGTTTCAGTGAGGCAAATAAGCATTCTGTTAAGGGCCTAACTTGTGTGTATGGGTTCTGTGGACAGGAACTGCTGAGGTAACCTGTGGAGAAAAGTGAATCAAATCTCTCTTCAGGGTTTATTTTTTAACCTGAGGCTCGACTACAATGTAGTTACTCTAATTGGGGAAAAGTTTGTGACCTTTGGGGGTGAAACCAAGAGCCAGTTTTACTTTATATGTTGAAGCCATCCACATTTACCCTATATAATACTTTATTTTGTGTTAAATAAACCTTTGTTGTTCATCTTTACCTGTGTTTTGTCTGTCTAACCAAATATATAGGAAAAAGCAATTTCTATTTACCTCACAAATCATACAGCCTTGGTTTAACAGATACCCACATAAGAGAGCTTTCAGAAGCACATAGCTTACACGCTACCAGTCCTTTAATTCAAATCTTGTGTCCCCCTTTTTTATTTGATTGTGGGTGGTTGGGATTTAAGGAATCTATAGGACAGGCCAGAATGGGGGACTGGACATTCTTCAGTCCAGTGGGCAGTTGCCTCAGAGTCCCCCCCCCCCTCTAGCCACTACAGGCTTTGTGGTATTGTAATGTAGCCAAATCAGGTGGTGTAGTGTTGCAACATCCATCGTGCATGGTTCCAAATTCTCTGGCTGCTGCTTCCGCATCATTTGTTTCCTTCCCTGGAAGTGAGCCAGCCATTTGGGTAACCAAGGCGGTGGTGTTTCAGAAATCAATGAGTCTTTCATGCTGAAGATGTCTTTGGGAGAACTTTGGGAACAATCCGGATTTTTGCAGGTCTCTGTCAATGTGTGCATAGATTGAAAACAAGAAAAGTTCCTTATTTCTGAGTTAGGCCCAAAGATTTGCAAGATGATTCTGGAGGAGAATCTCTTTTCTCTCCTGTAACCTTGGATCTTAAATTCCTAGGATCAATGCTGGATATAATAAAGTACATTGTCAACAGAGGAGAACACAAGAATGGCGTCCTTGAAGAATCAATAATAGCAACAATTCTTAAAGAGGTTTTGGAAGGCTTAGATTATCTACACAGGAACGGGCAAATTCACAGGTATGAACATGTGGAAACAGTCACAGCCCAATTTCTTTTACATTTCAGCGCCTTTTTTTTTTGGTAATTCCCCAAAACTTAATGTTTTGTTGTTGGGTAGGGCAATGCTCAGAAAGATTGAAGTTTCTTCTCTTGGTGGTCACTTAGGTTTCCTTATGTTATCTCAAAATGGGGAATGACCTGGGCCTGCTTCAACTTTTGGCTTGCTCTGATTGGCTGGGTGCAGCATGGAAAGAGCTGGCGTTCCACATGGGATATGATGCAGCTGAGGGCTCAGGTCTGCAGTCTTGGAGAGACAGTCTCTTGTCTAAATGATAAGCTTTCTGAGAGGGGAAGAATGCCAGTTCCCCCTCCCATTTCTTTTTAAAGTGGCAATTTGTCCTTTTTAAAAATGAGATGATCATGTAATCGGCATGCGTGGAGTGGCATTTAATTTATCCTGTGGCACTTTTCTCAGTAAAGAAAATTCCATTGAGAGTGACAGTGTCTTTCGCTACCTGAATTTACATGCTTCCTATTTGTTCATTTTTGCAGGGATTTAAAAGCTGGTAATATTCTTTTGGGTGAAGATGGCTCAGTACAAATAGCAGGTAATAAAAATTAGAGCATTGAAGTTTGTGTCTGCTGGGTGTGGGAGAGAATCTGAGGTGTGTTGAGATCCAGTTGAATTTTAACGTTCTAAAAGGCTGTTTAAAAATGCAAGAATGTTCATTGATGATGCGTTCAGAGTACTCAGAAAAACATTTCAGAAATACGTGTCACTTAATCTTGCACGGCATCAATCTCTTGAGCTGGATCCCACCATGTGATAGCAGAAGTGTTTCATGTAATACAATTCCATTTTCACAAGAGGTACTGTAAGTTCAAGCACTGATTTTTCATTTCCCATCGGTGTTGCTGTAATAAACAATCAAAAGACTATTTGATCCTGTCATTAGAGTCTGCTATTGATATGTCTTGATTGAAGAAGGTCATAATGGGGTGGAGGTGCTGAAATATACTTTGCACTACGTCATGTTTAAGCAGAAATGCAAAACAGGACATGGTTAAATTGACCTAGCACTAGGGGTAGTTGCAGTGCTTTTGCTTGTTCAAGAGCTGTTGTGCAAGCAGAACTGATCTGTGGCATTCAACCCTTTGCGTTGTAGTGGCTAAAAATATGAGCTCGTAAGTCCTCCATTAAATCTCCCTTGTCCTGAACTCATTAAGGAGACTTAGACAAACCATTCCCTCACCCTCTTTTGCAACATGGGGATAACAATAATGTTCTCCTTTTTAGTTCTTTTTTATAACTAATGAAAGTGGCTTCATTGTCAAAAGTTTCTATAACGTTAACTCTGCGTAGCTGCTATTCCATCTCGTGACTTAATTCTGTTCGTCAGTAAGGAAAGATATGTATACTTGCAAATAAAACCAAATTCTGTACCAGGTGCTCTAAGAGAACCAGAATGCCACAACCTGTTTAAAACCATGGACATGGCTAAAAATGTACTTGTGTTCAATGGTTTTGCTGTGATGGTTGGTGGAGAGTTTGACAAGTCACTGACCTCTGCTCCAGGATAAAATCCTGCATCCTGTCTCTGATCTGAGCATGAATCATGTGTTGCCTCACTGTTACTTTTTATGGTATAAACGTCTTGAAACGTTGATATATGTATTAAAGAAAATAAAGTATTTTTGTAGCACTGAAACTTTTCCTGAGGACCAGTTTCTGCCCCTGTGTAGTGACAAGGAACTCATGTGACAAAAAGCAACTTTGATGGAACTGCATAAAGAACAGTGTGTTCTCCTTTTACTGCAGATTTGACTGAATTAAACTGCAGATGACTAAGGTTTACAATAAATGTAAAACAAAGCCTACCTAATATTTGAGGTATCTTTTTACACCCCCATGATAAACACCATTTTAAAAATTCCATGAGTCCACTGTTGCCGCAGAAAGTGTAGAAGCTTTCAGAATTCTGGGGGTTCGATCCCAAGACGTCTAGCAGTAGAACAGCTCTTGTGTACTAGGGTGGGTGGTTTTTGCCAGTTCCTCCCTTCTACTGCAGATTCCCCACTTTGCCCCCCTTACCGTTCCTAAGGATCCCTTATTCCATGGGGTCAGAATTTGGCAGGTGCAGTCTCAGTGGGCTGCTGCTGAAGGGGTGGAGAGCGCAGGAAAGTCCCATTCTGATAGCTTGTCTCTATGTGATGCTTTGGATCCAACCCTGTACAATGAAATAAATTGTTAGGGACTCGGAGCTTGAATAGAAGCTTAAAACTAAGCTGCGTTGAACATGTGGTGGCATAGGGTCTTAGGGTTAGCTGTAGTTCTGATAATGAAAATTGTGTTTATGACCAGGGTAGAAATGGTGTGTGTGTTTTCCCGATTAAGTCCTAATTTCTTAATGCTTATGTTTGCTCTTTTAGCAAAAAAAAAATTGTTAGAGATAAACGGAGAGGTTTGCTCTGGCAAAGCTGAGAGCAACTGTTTTTTTTTTAAAAAAACTGCTAGAATTCGTTTGGAGAATCCATGCTCTTGATTGTGGTTAAAGCAGAGCCGTTTCATTAGTAGAATCTGAAAAGAAGCAGAAACTGATAAAGATTCTCTGCACCCAGTGAAAGTGAGTTGTGTTCTTTTTGATCAAGGGCTCACAAAGAATCTCTTGACGATGCTGCTTTTTATCTTCTAGGGGGTTGTGTTTTTCTTCTATCGTATGCTTGGAATTCATGCACTCTCCAGTTTCAGTTCTGCTCGAAGGCTACTTCTTGATACGAAATCATTTGGCTAAATCTAGGCTAAAAGCAAGGCATGCCTGTGTCTTTGTGAATGTGGTATATCCTTGGGCACAAGTATTTTTACAGGTGTACTCTTTGAATGGCAAGCAGCATGTTTGTGTACACTGTGTAGACAGATTTTTTTTAAAAAAAACACTTGTTCGCTATAGTGGCTAATATTACACGGTGTAATGTTAATAGTTCCTTGCATTTCTTGCACAGGGCTCCACAAAGTCAGTAGCTTGCCAAAAGGTATGGTTGCCATGACCAGTTTGGGGCAGGGGTGGCTCTTGCTTCTGACACTGCAGTGAGGCATTCCATCAGACACCTGCAAAGCACAATGTGGTTGCAGAAACAATCCTTTGTCCATCTTCCTATACATGGAGCCAGAGGCAAGCATGGTAGGGCCATGGATGAGTGGTAGAGCACCCACTTTGCATGCAGAAGGTCACCAGTTCAATCTCCAGCATCTCCCATTAAAAGGATCTGGTGGTAGATGACACGAAAGACTTCACGAAGAGGTGCTGCCTGTCAGAATAGACAATACTGACATTTATAGACAAATGGTCTGACTCAGTAAAAAGGAGCTTCATGTGTACTCATAAGAGAGCTGTTTCCAAACAGGCTTTTGAGTTTGCTTGTGAGAGAGATTTCAGGGGTATATTTCTTGTGGCTGTGCTGCTTCAAACTTTCAGGTGGGGGCTTTCACATTTGCTCACTTGCATAAAAAGCCTTTGGCATATGGAAATCTTGCATGTCTGGAGGGGCTTTCTGTTTTAGCCTTCTCCCAGGTGAGTTGGTGTTTCTAAATGTAGATGGGATAGATGCTTCACTTTAGTCCTAAATGGGTTGTTGTCAAGGCTGACTTACAGGAGAAAAGATCGGGTGGAATCAGCTGTCGGGTGTATGAGGTGAAATTATAATAACTCAGATAGCTTTGTAATTACATTAAATTCAAGGTAGTTTGTTGCCAATAAGTAGGTGTTTCTGCTTTTGCACAAGGTCTTTGAAACTTTGAGGAGAGAGGCATTCTTCACAGTGTCTGCTTATCATTAAAGTATAAGTTCCTGAGTTTCACTGACTCTTAAGGTTTTGAAGGCAGGTTCACACAACCAAATGCCCCAAATCCTTCTCTATACACAGACCAAAGGCTCATTCCTTTCTTAAGAGCTATGTCCATTTTCACTGGGGAGGGATTACTTCTCTACACTAGAAGCTCTGTCCCTTTTTGCCTTCTTCCCAGTCCTCAGTCACTACTAAACTGTCTCTTCTTCAACTGTCAGTTCCCAACTGTCATTTCTTAATTGCTCAAAATTCCGTTTGAACAGTCTGTCGCTCAAAGGTTCTCAGACAATGCAAGAGTGGCAACCCTTGACAGTCCGTCACACCTTTGTTGAAGAAATTCAAGAAAAGTTATTAAAAGTAAGGCATATAGTTCAGTGGAGTCGTGGTGCACATAAGATAACAAAGGACTAACTGACTGCACTACTTATGCTAACGGTGGCACTGCTGCTTGTGACAGCTGAAGCATGATGTTCCAGAGCTTACAAAGAGTGCAACCAGGGGGTGGGTGGAGGAGAGGGGATAAAAAGGGAATGCTCTGTACCTCTCTCTCTCTCTCTCTCTCCCTCCCTCCCTCCTTCTTTTCTCTCCTTATATATAATTGTGTTTTCGTCTCCCAACGTTCGATGTGCGCCAAAATAGGTTGGCCGCATGAACTGCCAGTCAGAAGATACTGTCTGGGTTGGCTGGCTGCTTTGTGGAGTCCTGCCCACGTCAGCCCCGGCCAGCGTCTTCGGCTCACTCTGCTCTGGTCCTTGGACAGGATGGGACCATCTGCAGGGTAAGCCAGGGGAAGGCCTCCACAGGCCCAGCCGACCATGTGGCCTTCCTCAGCCTGCAGCACCGAGAGGGAATCATGGCGCCGGTGGAGGGTGGCTCGGCTCACAGGCCCGAGAAGGACTCCTTCACTCGCCTGCGCTCCACCAACAGGTACGACGGTGGGTGGGAGCCAGTGAGCCACGGTGAACGGAAGGCGGTGGCTAGTGTGCCCTGCAGGCCCAACACCGAATCATGGTGACGCCACCTTCCTCGGGCCCCAGGCCACGCCAGCACTCCCTGACTCGCCGCCACTCCAAAAACACAGGGAGGCCTCTGGGACGGCCACCTACTGTGCCCCATGTCCATCCCCGGCGCGCCCCACCCTGGAGTCTACAACTCCGGCGAGGGCCAGGAGCCGTCCGGCCTCTCCTTCCCCACTGCACCATGCGTCGCCAGCCTCTCTCCCCCCTCACGCCTTCTCAAGGGAGGGGTGGCCTGCGGAATCTTCTTCGCCACCACGCAAGACCGTCTTCGCCTCCTGCACCCGCCACCTACGATCATGCCCCCACCGCTCCGAACATGGTCTCGGTTGCCTGCGTCCTCACACAACGCCCGGATGCCTGCCTGCTCACACCACCCAAATGCCTCCATTCCTGCCTGTGGACCAACTCTCCAGGGACGCTTCGCCACCCATCCTTTGCCGCTCTCCCTGCTCCCGGTAACTGCTGCTACTGCCGGCTGCAGCCACTGGGGCAGACATTGGGGGCCCCGGGGAGGCTGGCCTTGATCGTGGAGAGCCACCCCCCCATCTCCTTGCTTTCCCTCTGACCTTTCTTCCTTCTCTCTCTGTCCTTCCTTCCCGCTCTCCCACTGCCTCTTTCTAGCGCTCGTTGTCTTTCTTTCCAGAGCGGGCCTTTTCCCCTAGTGGTCTATAATACAGATAATGCCAGCCATTATCTCTTGACTTCCCAACCAATCACAGGGCTTTCTGGGGTGAAAGCAAGTCCCCCTCTCCAATACCACATTCACAGTTGAACTGTGTGAACTAATTAACAGGCTCTCAAGATGACCTTGGCAAGTAACTGTCAGTCTGAGGGGGAGTTAGCTGACACCTGCAAGCACTCAGAATGTCAGAAGATGAGAGTTTTAGCTGGAATTTTCCTCTAAGATGGCTTCTCTCTTGACAGTTGCCTTATGTGACACTTTGGGACATGTAGTTTAGAAAATGTGTTTGCATTATCATATCAATGTTACATGTCCTTAAAATTTGGGTGAGAATTGTACCCAAGAGCAGACCTGTCTTGGGTTTCGCACTGAATCCCCTGACTGCTCTTCTGGCTTAGTAGCCAGAATGAAAAAACTGTAGGCCAGGGAAGGCTGGAAACAGTCATAGATGCATGGTTGTAAGATGGAAGAGTTCCTTCAGAGTAGACCCACCAACAGACTAGAGTGAAACTATCTTGGTTCAGTACATTCTCAAGTACTTTGGTTTGGTCTGTTTTAATCACTTAAAATCATGGCTGTGTCACTGGAGCCAGTGTTTACTGATCTGTTGACAGTTAAAATTTTTTGCCTTTATGAGGGTTCTCCCCCCCCCCCCCTAGCAGGAGAGAAACTGAGGTGAAGTATGCCTGCTTTCTTGTTACCTTAACAAAATAAAAGCCTGTGAATTTATCTGCTGTGCTCTATTCATTAAAAAGTAATTGCTTCTGAATACTATTTAACAGTTACTGGCTCAGGGCAGCTCTTGTGGGAGAATGAAGGGCTTGTTGTGATGGACAGCTTTATTACTTCCTTGTCTTAAGCTTTAACAGCAAAGTGTGTATTGACATGCACAGCTCCAATTAATGCACAGTTTGCAATAGAGAGTTGTGAAATGTTTCGAAATTTCGAAACCCACAGAAATGGTCAAGGCTTTTATCTGCTAAACTGTAAATGTTGTGCATGTGTGTATAAGGTTGGATCCTAAGGAAAAGGAGTTCTTTTGCACACGTTCTCCTTTCCATTGCAGCTTGAAATGCTGCTGGGGGGAGAGGGGGTGTCAGTGTGTCCTCAAGAGCAGCACATGTAACATTGGGGGTCTGCAGTGGAAGTAAGGAATTGGTGAACCTTGTCCTTCCTGCTCGGGAGGAAGCCTTGGGATCCAACTAGGGTTGCCAACTCTGGATTGGGAACTTTTTTTGGGGGGTGGAATTTTGGGGAAGGCAGGGTTTGTGGAGAGGAGGAACAGTAGCAGAGTATAATGCTGCTCTCCAAAGCTGCCCTTTTCTCCATGGATAGTGGTCACTGTTGTTGGAGATCAGTTGTAATATCAGGAGATCTCCAGGCCCCATCTGCAAGTTGGCAACCCTAGATCCAGAAGAAAAAAGACCAAATGGTGCAAAGGAGAAAAAATCTTTTATTATTATACAACCCCTACGCCTTTTGCGTGCAGCTTCGTCAGGGGAGATTTTTCAGATTCTTTTTAGTATTGTTCCCATGCATACACTTGAACAAACCCCTCAACCTTTAAAACTCTAATCATGGCATCAAATCCCAAATAGGAAAGTAAACAATCATGCCTGTAGATTTAGTGCTGATTTCACACATGCCTGTACGTAAATCTCTGGGTAAATCAGGAGCTGCGTGTGTGAACTGGCTCCATGGCAAAGGCTTTGTCTGAAGTATGCAAAGTTGACCTGAAAGTTTCTGCCTGGGATTGCTCTCAGACAGTTTTCACATGTCTGCATAACAACTTGTGATTAACAAGTATTTGTGAATCTGTGCTTAGTTTTGCCTGGATCTTTTTGGGCGCACAAGTAAATATCAGCTACCAGAAATACCCACAAGCTTTTTACATGCCATTACAGTAGTGAGATATGAATTAATCTATGGGGAAATTTGTATGCTTCCCTTCAATTGACACTTCATTGGCGCACACTGCCCTCCCAGTATTTTAATTACTTTCACCATAACCTTTGTACAACAGGTAGCAGTCTCTTACAAACTTAAAGTAACTTGAAGCAAAATAAATGTGAAAAAATTGTTCCCTTTGTTGCACATACTTTCTTGAATGCATATCTAAAAAACCAGTATTCTTTAAGTTCTCTATGAAGTGCATGGAAATGCCAGCTTGTGATGCCAGTCTGAAAAGAAAAAAAGGCCTCCTATTCAGTGTCTTTGAGTATATTTATGTTTTTAATAGATGAGAGCAAATATTGCTTTCTCCTAAAAGCATGATTCATGAGGAGGAGCAGCTTCTTATGGCTTGTAACTCTTCTATAAACTGCAGTGTGACACCTATTGAATGTTACATTCTCAGCTTTACTTAAATAGAAATGTCATATTTTTATGTAGTGTCTGAGTTAAAAGTAGCATATTTACCTCAGTACACTAATCAAATGCTAAAAGTGGATTCTGTTTCTCTCGTGTCTCCTCTGGTTCTTAGATTTTGGTGTTAGTGCATTTTTAGCTACAGGTGGGGATGTTACCCGTAACAAAGTAAGGAAGACGTTTGTCGGTACGCCGTGTTGGATGGCACCTGAAGTCATGGAACAGGTACATGGAGACTTGATTTATGTGTTTTGTATTTTACATTGAGTTAAACGCATTAGTGCTAATTTAACTCTCTTTCCCCTCCTGCTTTCTGTGGAATAGGTGAGAGGCTATGACTTCAAGGCCGATATTTGGAGCTTTGGAATAACAGCCATTGAACTGGCAACAGGAGCCGCACCTTACCACAAGTATCCTCCAATGAAAGTAATTACATTTAGAACATAAGCAAATAATCTAATGTTACGTAAAAGGTCTTCTCTGTTGGTCTTCAAACAATATAGGACTATATGTCTGCCTTTCTTTAAAAAAGGTAATTTTGAACATAGTTGAAATTTAGGATAAACTGCATGACAAGGGAGCTAGGGGTGTGCATTTGGCTGTATAAGAGCCGAAAGATAGCTAGAAAATACCTTATCAGTATTTATCAGCTATTCCTTCAGCCAGATATTGGAGGGGAGGGCATTTTTGGCTGCCAGGCACTCTGTACATGTACCAGTTCTGCGGGGCTTGGATCTTCCCTCCACTTCAGTTTCTGCTGCACAGACACACTGGTTTGGCATCAGTCCTTTTTTTTTTGCTTCCCCCTGGCCCCCACCATTGGAAACAATGGAGGAAGGGGCACTTTCTTTGGGGGCCCATAGAATTGGACCCCCTAGTTCAATCTTTCTAAAACTAGGGGAGGGGGTCTTTTGAGGAGAGGCACCAGAAGCTATGTTCTCTATCTCAAAAATAGCCCCCCAATCCCCTGGATATCCTTAGATAGATTCCCCATTGACTACAATGGTCCCATAGGGTATGATGGAACCAAAAAAAAATATTGAGATTTCAAAAAAATCCAAATCCAAATACCATACTATTACTGGAATTTGGGGGTTTTTTATATTGGGTTCAATATATCCAAAAAATCCTAATTTTTTTGTTTTTGGTGTACACCCCTAGTAAAAACCATGAGAAAAATAAGGGCATAGGGATTTCTAACGAACTGGAGACTCCCCCCCCCCCAAGTTGAAGAACATGGGCTTCTTTTTGGAAACTAGGTGGCAAAAACAAAGTACACCAGTGTTGAATCTTTTTGCGACACATCTTGTCCATTTACCAAGTAAAACACCAACCTTTCTGGGTTAAAAACCCAGAATGTGACGGATGAGCTGTGTGTTTCTGGGCTGTACTGCTTTGTTAGTTTATTGTCATCTGGGACATGTGTGACTGCCAGGCCTACTGGTGTGCCAGCCTGGTGTGTATTTTGACTTTGGACCTAGTGGGAGTCTGAAAGCCTGGCACCGTTTTCAGAGAACGATGTCTCCGTAGTAGCCCATGTGTTCTTTGGATCTGTTTGCTCAGATTAAAAACAGCTTTTAGACTATACCTGCCGAGTAGCTTCCTACACTGTTGGTTTGATGAGGATGCTCTTATCACCCCCTTTCTCCCTTGATTTCCTTCTGGAGGCAACCTTGGAGTTGTTGATTATATGGCAATTGCTCTGCTCTTATGATTTCCCCCTCAATCCATGGGGTAGACTGTTAATGCAGGGAGAGGCTAATACACTGTGTACAAGCATTTTGCACAGAGCCAGGACTGACCTTAGGGGCTAGAAGCAGTGGAGCAGTGCTAGAAGGAGTGGAGCTGGGTTCTCTTGTGTTTTACTTTGACACCCTGGTACAAGCTGGGGCTAAAAGGATGCGAGGAGGTGGCCATGGTCCAGGCTGCAGTTGGAGGGACAAGGAGAAGGAGCTGAAGCGGAGAAGCCCGTGGAGACCCTGGGCTCAGTTGCCTTTTAAAACATGCAGCCAGTCGTTTATAGGGTATCTTGTGTGGATGCAGGTGTATTTGTTTATTTACAAAATCAGGGGTCATTTCGTAGAAAAAGAGCTAGGGGGACTCATTAGCATAACTCATTAGCATATGCCACACCCCCTGACATCACCGGAAGTGTGTCCTCCCCACAGTCGGCGGCGACCTCCAGTGGGCACCAGCAGGGAGCTCCAGGCCCCGCCCTCCCGCACTTCACCCGGGGGGATGGCGTCCCCCCGCGTCCCCCCCCCAAATGACCCCTGTACAAAATTTATATCCCACCTTTATGTCCAAACAGGGGAATCAAGGCAGTTAACAACTAAAAGCAAAATGTTTTTTAAAAAAATCATAAGATCAGGTAAACCAAATATTAAAAAAACCTAGCAACTGAAACATAGGGCAGGAAGTAGAGGTCACTGAGGCAATGGCAAAGGAAACAAACAAGGCTTCATTTGCTGGTGGAAGACAGTGATGGAAGGGGGCAGATGAATATCTGGCGGGGGAGTTGCATGATTTTGGAAGTTACCAATTTCAGAAATATACAGCTTTCTTTGGATGTTATCCTGGATTTCCATTTGTAAGCAGAAATGCAAGTCATGTTTAGAAAATAGGTGTTTTGGAGTTGCGGGGTGTTTGTTTTTTTTTGAGGCTTTGCACTGTTGAGTCATCTGAGCTTCTGAATTGTAGAAGAGTTAAAACCGGAAATTCTATTCTCAGTGTACAGCTGAATAGTTAATTGGAACACATTTTTTAAATCCACGCGAGGAGGATTTCTCTACTGAACTGAAAGATAAACTGGACTACCAACACATTTTTGCCGCCTTTGTTATTACTTGAAAGACGGATGAGAGCAGAGTCCTGTGAAGCATAAAATGAAAAATAATTGGTGGTTATAAATTATAGTAATTTTATAATGTTAACCACTTACTGTAAAGATGCTAAGTTCTACATTTATGTACTGCAATAAGCCTAGATACCTATAGATATTTATTTTATACATTCTACTGCTTTTGCTTATATTCTCTTGGACCAATTCTTTAAAGAAAGGAGAAAAGTTGAAACAGGTGCTACATTCTCTGATGTGTTTCACAGGACTGGGGAAAATGGTTATGGATTCTTGAGATCCAGCCTGGGATAACTGAGAATAATCACAGCACTCAGCTGGAATACAGTAATTTGAGTTCTGAGACCACAGCCTGAAACACTCAGGTGCCTGACCTGTCATCCCCCCCCCCCCCGGATGTCTGTCTTTAGACTTCCAACTCTTATATTAATGCTTCATTTTTCAAAAGGGTATGTCAAGTCGCTCCCTATTCCTCATTTCGTAGCAAGAATGGCAGAATTAAAAATATTGCTGAAAATGTAATGAAGATGTATAGTAGGTCCTGGTTAATTGATAATATTAATAGCAGTCTGCTAAGAGGGAGCTGCGGTGGCTCAAGTGGTTAAGACACTGAACTGCAGGCTGTGGAAGGTCAGTAGTTCAGCAGTTCAAGACCCGGGTGCCGCAAGACAGGGTGAGCTCCTGTCTCTAGTTCCAGCTCCTGCCAACCTAGCAGTTCGAAAGCAAGAAATTGCAAGTAGATAAATAGGTACCACTTCGGTGGGAAGGTAACAGCGTTCCGTGCGCCTTGGTGTTTAGTCATGCCGGCCACATGACCACGGAAACGTCTTTGGACAGCGCTGGCTCTTCGGCTTTGAAACGGAGATGAGCACCGCAACCCTAGAGTCGGATTCGACTGGCTTTCGAGCAAGGGAACCTTTACCTTTACCTTTAAGACATGTAAACATGGGACTGACCTGGGGCTGGTCAGATTCACTCTGGCCTGTGAGACTGCATGTTCTCTTTGCCCTGCCCACTTCCTCCTTTTCCATGGTGACTTTTTTACCCCCTGCTGGCCTGTGTTAACGCTTATGTCAGGGTTTAGAGTCTGATTCAGAACCCTACATAACAGCAAACTGTCGTGAGCAGTAATCATGGTTGTCTGCAGTAGTCAAGGGTTGGGTCTGACAAAGAATGCATTTTTGGGGGTGGTGCATTATCCAGCAGTGAATTCTCCTGCACAAAGAAGAAGAAGAAGAGATTGGATTTATACCCTCCCCTTCACTCGGCGTCTCAGAGCGGCTTACAAACGCCTTTCCCTTCCCCTCCCCACAACAGACACCCTGTGAGGTAGGTGGGGCTGAGAGAGCTCTGACAGAAACTGCTGTTTCAAGAACAGCTCTGACAGAACTACGGCTTGCCCAAGGTCATCCAGCAGCTGCAAGTGGAGGAGTGGGGAATCAAACCCGGTTCTCCCAGATTAGAGTCTACACACTTAACCACTACACCAAACTGGCTCATACTTGTGGTATACTAGCATTCTGTGGCTCACTGTGGATTTCCCTTAATATCTGACCTCACAAATCGTTATACGTAATCACCAAGTGATGTTTGTCTCTAAATATCCATATATCGCTTTCCTAACTTTGCACCCCCCATTCTGTATGTTCTAAATTTATAGTAATTGTTCATGATATAAATGTTTATTAAGGGGTGAATTAGTACTTGAATTATTTGACTAAAACTGTTTTTTCATGTCCCTTGTTTGGTTTCTATATAGGTGTTAATGCTGACATTGCAAAATGACCCTCCAACATTGGAAACGGGTGTGGAAGATAAAGAAACGACAAAGAAGTACGGCAAGTCCTTTAGGAAACTAATTTCATTATGTCTTCAAAAAGACCCTTCTAAAAGGTGTGTGCTTTTTAAAAAGAGGTTTCATTAAGATGATTATTTTTGAGCAAACATTAAACTAATGAGGCATGTTGACCTGTTACATGTTTCTCTGTCAGCCCCTGACCGCTCTGCAGAAGAAGGGGGAATTGTGTGACATCATCTGTTGACTTACCTCCATTAGTTCAGATTTAATTTTCAGTTGATGTTTTATGATGGGTTGAATCTAGAAATAAGGGAAGTTATTTCCATGGAAAGTGTCTTCCCTGCCTCTCCCCTCTCCCAAATGCACCCCAAACTGCTGCTTTGGAGAGATGGGGTACCCACAGGAATAGTATTGGGGGGGGGGAATCAGAAATCTGCAGCAGAACGGTGAGGGCTGGGAACATCAGTGGAACTAATGAAGCAAACCATGAATCGTTACGTTGCTTTTTCTGCAGTCAGTATGAAGTAGTTGGCACCACAACCGAGAGAGCAGGATTTCATGCTAACAATTGACAGTTGAAACATGAATGCATACAATTAAATTAACCTTGTGAATCTCTTTGACTGCTTCTCTTTCCTTTGTGTAATTTGTTTCAAGATAATTATAAACAAATTCCTTTTCCATTAATTCTTAAGTCCCCAAGGCACATACTTTACGCAAAGGTCTACAGTGAGGCAGCAAATTAAAAAAACACTGTTATTTAGTTTGAAATGTTTGAGAACATATTTGCATCCAGCTGCATACTGAGTATGAGCAATCTACTGTTCTGTCATTGGACTGAACTAAAGCAGATGAGCAGTTATTTCCAGGAAACACCCATCAAAGCCTACAGTTCTTACAAGCCTACCACGTATGGTATAGTCTGAAAGTATAATGGACAGTTAGTTGTGTGCTAGCTCATCCTTGAAAGCTGGATGAACTTTTTCTTTTATTTGTCAATTTAAACATCCAGTATGTCATTCCCTGTTGTGTCATGCCTAGCCACAAAATGGCCCCCATTCTCATTTTGCTTGGGTGGTGTGGTCAAAGTCCCTGGGCTGCCTTGATCTGCTTAATGCTACTCTCCTCAAACATCCCAGCGCTTCAGATATGTAAATGCTGCTGGACCTAGGAGCTCCTCACCTTCTAAGTTGTTCAGAATACCTTTTGTAGCTTCAGAAAGCGCTAATGGTTGAGGAATGTTGTGGCTTTAACAAAACAGGATGTGTCTGAGCAGAAACTGGTTCCAGTTTTTCAAACAAAGCAACTTTTCTGTGCTATGAAAATGGATTGAAGCAGATATTTTAAGGGAGGCAGATGTATTGCTCACTGAATGTTTTGGGAATAAATGGGCTAATCACTCGTAATTTTATGAATCATCCATAATTTTATGTAATTTTACAAATATGAATTTTACAAATGATTCATAATTTTACGAATGATTGGTATAATCCATTCTTAAGCTACAAGCTAATTTTTATAAAGTCATTTGGGACCTTTCCGTGGAGTGAAGGAGTACATTTCTGCTTGATTCTCTAACACGTATTGTACTGGTTTCTCAGTGTTTGTAAACTGATACCCTACCCCATAGCTATGCACACCTACTCTCTTGATTTTTCATGTGGTTGCTGTGTAATTGATAAGTAGAAGAACAAGGAAGCAAGCAGGGTGAGAATGAAGAAATCCTTTACAAAATATGTCCTTTAAGATGTTTGAGGGTAGTTCAGTGGTAAAGAACATGAAGTTCTGAGGTTCAGCTGGCATTTCCATTTAAAATGGGTTTAGGTAGAAGAAGTTAGGAAAGACCTTTCTTTGCCTAAACACCTGGAGAGCTACTGCCAGTGAGAGTAGACAGTAGTGACTTAGATGGACGAGCAGCTGGATTCAGAATAAGGCTGCTTCATATGTTGATAGGGCTGCCACTTCCTTATTAACAGCTAAAGTTGGTGATCTCCATAGGCCATTGTGAGCTAGTATGTTTAACTTCTCCAGCAATAGTTGCCTATCTACCAGAGTAGCTTTTATGCATGGCTTATTTTGAGAAGTATTAAGAATTACAAGTTTAAAACTGATTAAGTGCGGTGAATCGGAACAAGTTGGCCAGTACGTCATTCCCCAGATGGTGCTTTCTGTCAGGCAGGTCCAGAGTTCCCATTCTCGCTTTGTTCCTTCAGAGGATCTTATGCCCCATTCTTTTGCCTTTTGCAATCTGTTGAAGACACACAGGTGTTTGCTCTTCTCCAATAACTGTCCTATGTACCTTTTTATTTTAAAATGTTGGAAGCCAATTTGCAAAATAGGTCAAGTGATTAATTAAAAAAAACATTTTCCATATCTAACAGATTCTACTATGTGTATTTGGGTTGTACTCAAAGAGTTTTTATTTATCTCGGCGCATAACCACATCGGTTTCTGATCCTCTGTATACATTAGGGATAGGCAGAAGACTGTAATATGGGAGAACCAGGTTTGATTCTCCACTCCTCCACTTGCAGCTGCTGGATGACCTTGGGCAAGCCATAGTTCTGTCAGAGCTGTTCTTTCAAGAGCTCTCTCAGACCCACCTACCTTGCAGGGTGTGTGTTGTGGGGAGGGGAAGGGAAAGGAGATTGTAAGCTCCTCTGAGATTCCTTTCGGTAGTGAAGGGTGGGGTATTAAATCCAGTCTCCTCCTCCTCCTCCTCCTGACCAAAGTGCTGAAAAAAATAAAAAAAATCAACCTGTGAAGATGTTGCTATGCCAGCAAGCAAAACTGGATGGAGGAGATGAGGGTTGTACTCAGCCAGTCACACCTGGAGGAAGCCAAGCCACAGTGGCACTGCCAGTATCTTGAGGGGTTTGCCTTGGACTCAGCTGGTCGCTGTGCAGGTCTGGGAGGCAATGACAGGCATAAGCCATGTCTGTTCCCTTCTGCACCACTGGCCGCAGTAGTGCTGCCAGTGCCTCAGTTGCTTGGATAGAGATCTGACCCTCGGTGCCAAGTAACATATTCTGGTGTGCTGCTGTTTGCACGCATAACCCCTGTCCCTAATCTAAACTGTAGTATTCTGGTTTATAAACCCTCATTCTGGATATTTAGCTTCCACAAGGAATACATTTTTAGCCACTAGATGTCAGCTGAAACGCAGAAATGCTGAAGCTAGCAATTCGAGCAGCCTTTGAAAGGTCTACGTGAAAAATGCTGGAGAATCGCAGTGTCCTGAGTTGTATTAATGAGGACTTGTCTTTTTCTGTCTGCTCTGTTGTAACGTCTTCCTGATCTTTCAGGCCCACGGCAGCAGAACTTTTAAAATGCAAGTTCTTCCAGAAAGCCAAGGTAAAGCACTTAAAGCTGATATTCTTACTGAATTCTCTTAATTTTGGTGTATGTTTTCCCCCTGCTTTCTTGAGGCTGGCTCTAATTATAACGTTGTTTTTGCAGACTAGAGAATACTTGATTGAAAAGCTTCTTACAAAGACCCCTGACATAGCACAAAGAGCAAAAAAGGTAAGGTTCCTTGTACCATTTAGTGTTGTGGCAGACAGTGGGGAATACAGGAGCAAGCCATATTTATGCTTCGTATGTGGGCCATATTCAGGTTTACTGTAATTGTAGTTTGGAATTCAATGTGTTAAGTACATGGCAGGTATTACCTAAAGGCCATTGTAGGGTTGGTGGGGCGGCGGGGGGGGGGGAGAGGATTGGGCCTCTGTCCAGCCATTCATTAATAGATCAGTGCTGCCGTTAAGAGCAGGCCTGCTGGTTGCAGGAACAGGCAGGACAAGGGAAAGGAACAAAGGAAATTCTCAGTGTTTTAGTAGCAGCACTGCAGTAGCTACTGGTGCTGTCACAGTGCTGGTGGGGGCTGGCTCGGGTTATCAGCCAATTCAAGCAGGCAGCATGGTCGACTTGCTTACAAGAGCAAAAAGCAGGCAACCCGGAAACAAGTTTCTGCTTGATCCACTTCTTTTTTTAAAAAGAAAGAGATGGTGTATGTGTTCTGGGATTCTTCTTGCTAGGGAAACGCTGCAATTGCTTATTCCTTTTGCAAAGCTTAGGGAGGGGTGTGCATGTGGCAAAATGCGCAAAGCCCAGTGTATTCAGGAAAGCAAACAGAGCCTTCGTGTTCAGGAGTATGTTGGTTAGTTGGCAAGTAAATTTTGAGAGGGGAAAAGAATAATTTTGACATTTTACTGTTTTAATGTAAAACTATATAAATATTATTAGAGATGTACTTTTGGGGAAAGGCTACGTATAATCAACCATATTAGCGTCAAATGATTTTCTTCCCTCTTTCTGTGTTGAGGATATAGTTCCGCTCACTTCTTTCCTAGCTTCTTGGTAATCCTTTTCAAATCCCTCTAGTGGTTGCTCCTCAGCATTGCTTGTCCGTTTATAACGTATAGCAAACTGTTATTCTTTTTTGGAACTAAAGTACCTTTTTAGAACTAAAGTATCTACCTGATGAAGTCCTGAAACAGATTCACAAAGCCAGAATGGTACTCAGCGAAAAACATGTTGCAAGACTGTATAGAAAAAGCCTTTTCTAAAATCTTCCCGGCTGGGGCCAGATGGCCTCCTGGTATCACTACTGTGTTATTTCTGTCACCCGTACAAATGGCTTGCCAGATGGCCAGGCCAACATCTCCATATACAAGACACTTTGACACCTTTGCCAAGAGAAGGTGACTTGCTGGCGTCTTCCCAGGCCTGGGACAGCTATGCCCAGTACATTAGCACATCAAAAGCATTCCCTGACATGACACATGGTTAATAGCAGAGGCTGGAGTTGGATGCCCAACTCCTAGCCAATCAAAACATACCTTGCCTGACAACGCATGGTAATCAGAGATGGGAACACCTTCCCACTCTCTAACTATTGGGTAAATGGCTATGCCTGGTGGTGACGGAGGGGGAGGTATATCGGCAATGATCCATATGGGAAATGTAGGAGTTAGAGGAGAGAATGGAGTTCTTCTCTGGAAAACAAGGAGTTCTTTTGGATTGACTGTTTGCTGTTAACATGGAGGGAGACTCTTAGGCAGCCGAGCTTGACTAGCTGCCCACAGCACCATGGGGTTCCTTTTCAAGATTCCCTGGTGAGACCTTGGACTGTTTTCATCTGATACCTCTGAAAGCTTGGTAACTATGACTTACTTCTAGTGTGTAGCTAGAGCTGAACAAGCTATAGGTATCTATTGTTTCTTATCTTTTGCTAGTCTCTTGTATGCTTTTCACTGAATAAAGTTCATTCATATTTGTAATTGTCTCTGATGCCGTAATTGAACTCCCAAGGCTAAATCTTGTATCTGGGCTGACCATAGAGCTACCACTGTGAGACAATAATTGTGTGCATCTCTGAGTTAGAGTTGCTGATGTGTTAAGTCCCAGATGCCAGCTAAGAGGTTGAATCTCTGCTCTTAGGCTAGGTGGGGACCCCTGTGAAGAGATTCTGGTGGCAAAATGTCGTGAAGACCAGCGAGAGTACAGACTGTCTTGTGGATTTTTGTTTCATGTGCTGAAATTCAGGATTCCCTTTCACCCCTGGACTGGGCTGAGTGGGTTAATCCTGTACAAAGACAGGCCCAAAAGAGGCAATAACAGAACACCACTAGTGGTCACATACAGCTCTCAACTCAAAACAGTTCAAAGCATCATCAACAACTTGCAACCTCTCCTGGATAATGACAGTTCTCTTTCACAAGTACTGGCAGGCAAACCTTTCTTGTGCACAGACAAGCCCTCACCCACAATAATACAACATCTAATTTGAACATGGACACTGGGACCAGAGCTTACAATAAACCCAGTTGCTAACTTTGCTGCCCCATACACCCAGATAGCACAATCACTGGACCTAACAACCCCAACTACACCATCTCAGTCTTATTCACATGCTCATCTTCTAACATTATATATACCATTAAATGCCAGCAATGCCTTCGGTTCTCTACATAGGGCCAAACCTTGTGCCAAAGGACAAATGGACACAAATCTGACATCAAGAATCATAAGACTGAGAAACCTGAAGGAGAACACTTTAACCTTCCAGGACATTCAATGGGTGACCTCAAAGCAGCTGTTTTATCGCAAAGGAACTTCAGGAGCAGACTAGAAAGAGAATTGCTGAGTTGCAAGTTATTACAACACTCAGAACAATGGAATCCCCAGGACTTAACAGGGATATTGGTTTCTTATCTCACTACATATGCTAACCTCATTCAGCCCTTACATTTGTATTCTTACCAATCCCCCAGAAGGCCTATACATCCTCTTTATTTTATTTTATTTTATTTTATTTCTTATTTGGAACAATAGATTAGAATAGCAGATTGGAATGTAACGTAATGAATAGTAGAATGTACTGTAATTTGGAATAGTAGATTGGAATGTATTTTGTTGGTCTGGGATCAGGGGAAATAACTTTACACGTCCAATTGCCGCGCTTCAAAGAAGAAGATGCTGGAAGGTCACCTCCATGCTTGAGGAGATGGATAGAGCATAATGGCAGGGTTTCAGTTAATTACTCTCAACATTTCACAATTAAGGATACATCTGCCCATCAGTCTCCAATTTTGAGAAATATATTTCCTTCATTGTGTTTTCCCCCTGGAATTAAAGCCAAATAAATGGTAACCATATAAACCATATAAACCAAGCTTGTTATTCCTGTTTGTTGGTCCTTGAATCTGTTAAACATCTTCATTATGCTGTATGCTAATTTACTGCTCACCCTCTTCCTTTATGTATGGACTGGTAATATCTGAGGAAGTGTGTGTGCACATGAAAGCTGATCCCTTGAACAAAACTTCGTTGGCCTTGAAGGTGCCACTGGACTCAATGTTTGTTCTGGTGCTTCAGACCAACATGGCTACCCACCTGAATGCTATTTGTATTGTCCAGAATGGTGTGGGGTGTAGTTTCCCCCCTACTGCCTAGCCAGTAAATCAGTTCAGTAAACTGGTAGTTTCTGCTTAGTTATGAGAGCGAGAATACAGAAAAGCTAAACTAATTTTTTGTCATTCCTCACTGGAAAAAATGTTGGATCATTGTTACCCACCACAGAATGATTTTTTCCCCCCAGCTGACAGCGGATGGCATCTGACAAAATAGGCTAAATAAGGATGACAATGTGAAGTTAGAGGGCAAATTAACAATTAACAAATCACTGAATCCAGACGACAGGGGCACCAGATTTTTAAAAAAGAACTTCAAATGTGAAACTTGTCAGTTGTCTAATTGAAAAATGCATTTTATCCCTAAACACTTCCTTCTTGCTGGAGAGTTGGAAGACCCGTGCAGCACCCTTTCTTTTCTTTTTTTTAAAGGTGATCCATGAAGGAAATCAATAAATTACAGTAAATAGCCTCACTCCTTTCTGGAATTAGCAAATTGGTAGAAAGCAATATCAAAGTCACAATTTATTAAACTTGGTGAAGGACAAAGGCAAGTTTGTCTTTGTGGTGACTAAACGTGAGTAAACGTGGTGATCCTGGAATAAGGTGATGAGCCCATTTGGATCAGTTACTGATTAGAGAACAAGTAGTAGAGGATAGGAGTAAATGGATAGTTCTCACAACAGAGAGAGGTAAGAAGTGGGGGTCCCCAGGAGTTTCTGTTGGGTCTACTACTACATTAATAACTTAATGGAGTAGGAAGTGAGCATCTAGGGCAGTCAGTTTGGTGGAGAGCATCATATTATTTAAGAATTTTTCTCATAATATTAAAATTTAGTCACTCAGGTTGATGTATGAAAAAAACTAACTGCTACAACATATAACTAACTTTAGGAATTTACTGCCATGAGGTATGAAAATAGCTACTGGCTTAGATTACTTTAAAAGAAATTTTGGACAGAACTGTGGAGGATAAGCCATTTAGTGAGTTGTTAGCCTTGATAGCTCAATGGAACCTCCCCAATTCAGCAGTGACTGGTCAGTTGCTGAGGAGATGAGGGGGAGACGTGATCCCTTCAGGCTCTGCTTATGTCCATCTTTGAGGCATCTAGTGGGCCTGTGTCAGAAACAAGATGCTGAACTAGATAGACCAGGGGTCTCCATGCAGTACTTGTGGGCACCATGGTGCCCGCTGACATCTTTCTTGATGCCTGCCAAGCATTTTAGGAAGTGGGTAGGGCCATGTGAGGCTTTTGCCCAGCAGGATTGGCCACTGGAGCTCTGATTGGCTGTGCAGATTAAAGGCATCCTGTTAAGCAGAACTTCTGCCTGAAACATTGCACAGTTTGTGATGGTATCCACCTCCTGCAGCAGCCATTTTGTTGTGGGACCTACCATCCTGTGTCAGAATTGCAGAGGTATCCTCAGGCACAGAAAAGTTGGGGACCCCTGAGGTAGACCCACGGTCAGATCTAGCAGGGATATTCTCGAACTGAGAAGAGACTGACTTCTTTAAATAGAAGTATTGCAATCAGTAAGCTGATTGCTGTAGCAGTGTTTCACCAGATGGAGATTTTTTTTCAGTTGCCCCAATGCTTCCTCTAAGCTGTGGAGTATTGTGAGCAAAAATTGTACTTTGTGAGCTACTAGCATTAAAGTTGTGAGTGAGAGATTTGGCTACTGCGTAAATTAGTTTGCTCTAGAGCCATCCTTCCTGAGCTAAGACAAAAATGTGTGACCTGGAGGCTAAAAAACTGTGAGCCAACTCACACTAACTCAGCTTAGAGGGAACACAGATAGTTGATCTACTTCGTTCTTGTGGCTGAACCACTAGTGCTGCTTTTCAGATGTGACTTACTCCTGAAATTAAAAAGCCTTAGCCCTCAAGTGTGTGTTTTTTCCTTGTCTGAATTAGGCAGGCTTACGTTTGGAGCTCTGAGTGCTATAAAAACAGGGTAAATGGCTTAAACATTTGCCAAGTGCTGTCTTAATTGGAAGGGGGAAAAATCTTAAATGGCATTTCCAACTAGTAAAAATGTAAATTAAGTTGTAAATGTCTAGATTTTATTTAAGATTTCTCTCTCTTTAAAACACTGAATCCTGTTTCTGTGTGTGAGAGTGCGTGATGCTTAGAAACCGTGGAAGCCTTTTACTGGAGAGAAGTCTCAGTGGAAAGTAAATAGAAATGTTGTATGGAGCAGTCCCACAGGGGCTGTATGAATAAAGTCCAGGAAATAATGGCCCCAATGGAGCAGACTCTTCAGGCCTGTGAAGGAAATCAGCTATCTGTCATTATTGTTTGGTTCTCATTTCTTTCAAGTGTAAAAAACCCAGAGGAGAGTTCTCTGTACCTTCTTATAAGTATGTTTCAGAGTATTCCCTTCTTTTCTTGGAGACTTAAATGGGATGTGACTTTGCTTTTTTCTATCATATTTTTATTGGGATATTTGGTTAATATAGCAGAGTTTGCCCAGTAATAGAAGCATGTTATGGAGTGTAGTAAATAACTCTCCCAAGAAGTATAGTGCAAAAAAGGGTAAACGTATATTTATTCAAGTTGATCCAGTTCCCATTCAGGTTTCAGTCAAAAGAATAGAGGGAAGCCTTAATTGTTCTTATGTTTATCTTTTGTAAGCTGCCTTGATTATGCTTCGACGGGGACGGCGGGGTATAAATCAAATAAATAAATAAATAAAAATAAAAAATGCTCTCCCTACCACAAATGGCCAATTAGATGTAGTGGTTAAGAGTGGCAGACTCTAATCTGGAGAACCAGATTTGATTCCCCACTCCTCCACATGCAGCCAGCTGGGTAACCTTGGGTCAGTCACAGTTCTCTCAGAGCTGTTCTCTCAAGAGTAGTTCTCTCAGAGGTCTCTCAGCCCCACCTACCTCATAGGGTGTCTGTTGTGGGGAGAGGAAAGGAAGGAGATTGTAAGATGCTCTGAGACTCCGAGTTAAGGGTGAGGTATAAACTCAATCTCTTCCTCCTCCTACTCTTCCTGCTCCTCCTCTGCTTCTGCTGCTGCATCTTCTTCTTCTTCTATCATGTGTGTGGGAATATGAGGGCATTGTATCTACAGGAGAGACCTGCAGAGATATGTGTCACTATGGAAGTCCATGTGAAGCGAATGAGAGGACAAAGCGGAGGGACAGAGGGCAGCTCCCAGGTTAAGATAACCCCTATACACCCTTAGAGTGATGTAGCACCCCCCAGTGTCCAGGCATGTTAAGTCTCTCACTCAACCATTTGTATCTTGCCCTTTCTCCCTGAAGCTCAAGGTGGTGAACATAGTTCTCTCCCACCATTTTGTCCTTAGAGCAATCCTGTGAGGTAGGTTTTGTTGAGAGGGAATTGGCCCAAGGTCACCCAGTGGTGGACTGCGGATTTGAACCTGGATCATATCATTTCCCAGTCTGACACTCTCCTCATGGAACCATGCTGGTTCTCTTTAATTTCATTATCTGCAGACATGATAGTTCAGATCCCCTAATGTTGCCTCCCCAGACACTTTAGCCTAATGCAGCCTTCTTTTTATACCTTTCTTGGGATGCCATGTGGACTAGAACCAGCCATGGTGAGATATCTCATGGAGGTTGGGTTGCCATCTTCCAGGTGGGGCCTGAAGTTCTCACAGAATTTCATCTGATCTCCAGACTACAGAGATCCATTTCCCTAGGGGAAATAGCGGCTTCAGGGAGTAAACTCTGTAGTATCACATCCCTGCTGAGTTCCTTCCCCTCTCCAGACAGTGCCCCCAAGTTTTCCAAGCTGGGCTTGGCAGGTATACATTGAAGATCTAAGTTTACTTTCCTGCCCCAAACCTGGTCTTTGTCATTCAGTTCCCTTTGTCCAGTTTAAATCTGAGGGGACCGTGGGAGTGCTGTCAAAAACCACTTGTTTTGGATGTTTACCATACATTCAGCGGGCGGATATCCCACTGGGGGAAAAAACCCAGTTAGCCTGTGTCCTGACCAATGCTCCCTCTAAGCTGTGGAATCTTGTGAGCAAAAATTCTACTTTGTGAGCTACTGGCATTAAAGTTGTGAGCGAGCGATTTGGCTGCTGCATAAATTATTTGCTGTGAAGCCATCCTTCCTGAGCGAAGACAAAAAGTGTGAGCCAGAGGCTAGAAAACTGTGAGTTAGCAAACACTAACTCAGCTTAGAAGGAACACTGGTCCTGACCCATTCAGGTTCAAGGTTTTCATGTCAGAGTTCTGTGGCCCAGGCACTGGTTAAAGTGTTGCACATTAATAAGACAGGGAAACTTCTGCTATAGTGTAGGAATCAGCAGTGCGAGCAAGGAATGTAATTATCTTTAGTCAACTCACACTGAAGAATGGTATGAAAAATTTAAGGAGTTTTTTTTTTTAAAACCAACAACCCTCAAACATTAGTTCTGCATTGCAGAGGAAAAATGCATTTGTATGCTTCATATGGTGACTGTAATTTTCTAAGCTGGTGTATAGAAAAGTTGCTTTCTGCTTTCTATATTCACATGCCTTCTCCTGTGATGTCTTTTGATAGCATGCTGTATCTTGTTTCCTGTTGCAAGCCAAATGGTGAGGCCATGCCATAAACCCACATTCTTTCACACTTTCATGCCAAAAGCCAGACCTCATGGCTCCACACTCTGGCCCACTTGCGACCAGTCATGTACACAATGAAGTAGCTGGAGTTTGGGTCAGCTGACTGCAGGCAGGGTCTCCAAACTTCCAGCCAATCCCACAAACCTGATGTTAGCAACCATGGCAACCAACAATTGGGCACATCCATGCCCACTCGCAATTGGCTGATGACCACATCTAATTTGTGACTGGAATTGGGGTATAATTGTTTGATCCCTATGGGAGTGAGTTCTCTTGCTCTTGCTCTCTCCCCTGTCATTGTCTGTTTTATTGCACCTGAAATGCTGCCTCTTGAGAGACAAATAGTTGCTTTGTGAACTGGAGCACAGGGTGTGCAAAGATGGCATTTCCCTTCAAAATCCATTGGACTATCCTGGACTGTGGATGGTAACTATGAATCTTTAATGTTTAGTTAAGGCAAACAGCCCTAGCCTTTGTTATTTTTGTAATCTCTGGTAGTCTGTGCTAAACTCTGTACTGAATAAAGATCCTTCTTATTGCTAGTTTGTCTCTGGTGTTGTAACTGAATTCCAAGTCCAAGTCTTGTGCCTAAACGCTTACCATATACGCTACCATTGGAGAGTAACAGTGTGCATCTCTACATTGAGTTGCTAGTGTGTTCTGTCCCAGATGCCAACTAAGGGTTTGGAATCTCTCCCTTAGGAAAAGCAGGGACTATTGAAAAGAGATTCTGGTGGCATATTGTTCTGAAATATAAACCCAAAGATTGCTGCAAGTGTGCACAAACAATAAATGAATTTACACAAAAGTAAGTCAATCTTCACTGAAGATGATATTCATTATGTGTCTTTTATAGTCGATGTTCTGAAAACCAGAGAGGATATAGATCATCTCGTGGTTTGTTGTTTAATGTACTGAAAAGTACAGGATTCCCTCTCATCCCTGGACTGGCCTGGGTGGGCTAATCTCTGTACAGCTGGTTTTTGGTTATTGGTTTTAGAGAAGATACTTCTTTTTGCATTAACTGTGAATGCCTTGAACTAGGCTTTAGTTCTACTAAGGGAGATCTTTTTACAAATGCTTGTAATGTTGGTGTGTTATCATTTACTTAGATCCATTGCATCCTAGATATTGCTGATAACTTGGTCTTCCCAATGTTTGTCCTTCTTAGCTTCTTTAATCCAACAGTTTTGTAATACTCAATGAACAAGCTGGACATAGTCAAAATACCCACTGTTGTGCATGTAATAGCAAGTACATTCTTTCCCAGACTTCTAATTACTCCTGGCTTTAAAATCTGTCTGCTTTTATTTGCTTGACCAAGCAGCAGCTGCTGTTTTTTATATTAACTGATGCTAGGTGGGATGAACAGTAAACTTCCGTTCCTAGTCCCATGGAACAGCAGCACCCAGTTGGTTGACGTGCAAGACAGTGGAGTGGCTCCCTTCACTTTGGCACCAGGCTCTGTAGTACATCTTTCAAACAAACTTTGCTTTGTGAGTTTCAACGCATCCCGTATCAAGCCTCTAGGCACTGGTTGTCCACTGTAATTAAGTAATTTTGAATGTGTTTAACTGCAGCTGGCAAAACGAGCGCCAACTGTGCCTCTCTTTCCATCCGTGTTCCTCCCCTGTTTGCTGCAAAGGCTGTTGCCTCCCTGTAATCGTTTTAAGATGCATTAGCTTAAAGCCTTGTCGGCTGGCAAATATAAACTGCTGTAAATCATTTAACGGACTCATGGAGACGCGGTTAATCTTTGATCACAAAAGCCAATTTCCACTTGCGCAGAATACTGAAGTTTCCAATTGCAAATGCCTGTGATTGATCCACGCACTCTTTATGCCGTGAAATGATAGTGAAGAGTGACTTGGGTCCTGACCGGGACAGCCCAGGCAAGCCGGATCTCATCAGATCTCTGAAGCTAAGCAGGGCCGACCCTGGCAAGTATTTGGATGGGTGACCTCTAGAGAATGCCAGGGCTGGGAGGCCGGAGGCAGGCTATCAAGCCACTACTCTGAATGTCCTCTGTGCCCCAGTAGGAGTCGCCAGAGGTCGTCATGACTTCTGGGCACGGGCACACGCATGCATGCACACACATGCAAAAATACAAAGAAAAAGAGTGACTTCGAACTGACATTAGATTCAGGTGGGTAGCTGTGTTGGTCTGAAGCAGCAGGACAACATTTGAGCCCAGTGGCACCTTTAAGACCAGCAAAGTTTTATTCAAAGCTTTTGTGTATACGCACACACACTTCTTTCCTGCATGCACACGAAAGCTTATACCTTGAATAAAACTCTGTTGGTCTTAAAGGTGCCACTGGACTCAAACTTTGTTCTTTTGCAATTGAAATGTCCAGCAGAGGGCAGCAGCACACTTTGCTGGCCTTAATATTGGTTCAAGTAGCAATAAAGGATGACTATTTTTTTCAGTTTGGAACTGAATCATTTGTTGTGCCGATATAACTTCAGTTAAATTAAAAGAGTCTCCCCCCAAAAAATTCTGTCCAGCTGTACGCTAACAGTGTATGATATTTTATATAAATAATTGTATACTACACTCACATATGGTAAATACTTGGCTACATTGCACCAAAACTTGTATTATAGTAATGCAAAATGAACCTAGCTCCTCTTTAGTTTAGAGGGGCAGCAGCACACTTTCAAGTGTTGCTTGACTCCACAATTTGCAACTTGCTATTTCCAGCATCTTCTTTCTAGTTTTGTGTCTACAGGATGGGCCTGAGTCAATTAGCCTCTACAACTTTCCAGCAGTTCTTCAGACAACATAGAATTCATCATTGTGGCTTGGATCTGGCAAGCCTTTTTGCTCAGTCTTGTCAATCTTTCCCCACTTCTCTGTCTTTCATACATTCCCTGAATTTCAGTGTGTGTGCCCGTGTTCATCCTGTTTTTGTTGTTCTTTTTCAGCTGAAGAAAACTATTAGGATGTAATTATGCTCACCACTAGAGGGAGCAGTTGGAATGCACAATTTCAGAAGTTGCTTTTCGTGTTTTTATTTTATTCCTTTTGGAACATGCTGATATAGGTGAAAAGCAACTCCCCCCCTCAATGCTTTCCCTTTCAGGTTCAGTTGATCCACTCATTCTCACACTGGTTCATCGTTATGCCTCCTGGAGGTTACTGGGGCATGGTTGCATCCATTCTGCACACATACGCCGATCTACAAAGCAAAAGAAAGCGAATAAACAGAATTTTAAGATCAGCTAAGGGCATTTTGTGTTATATGATGGGGCAAAGAAAAAGGGCTCAGTAGCAAAATCCCTGCTGAATGATGAAGTTAAACTTTTTTTTTTAGTCTTTTGCGTCTTGATAATTTTGACAGGTAAAGTATCCGAAGACTTAAAACTTGGCACTGAAGATTTTTAATGCTTCTGGGTGAAAAAAATGTTCAAGGTCTTGATGCTGGCTTCTAGAATAGTAGCACTACACATGCATCTGTCAGCTTTTTGACTTAACTGTAAAGCTGTAGGAGGCAACTGCCAGTTAGAATTTTTTTCAAAGATCCTTTATCAACATTCTGAATGACACATCTAGCATTTCCTTAGCAACACCTTGCATTTTAGGGTTTAAAAATGGGAGGGCAGCCTGTTCTTTGTTGGAGGGAATGCTCCATAAGGCGCTGTGTGTGAACTGCGTTTTCAGCTACACACCCTTACTGTAGCTTGGCCAAGGGCACTGCAGCCGCTTATGGATCACTTCCTGACAATTGGAGGCTTTTCTGCTTCCTGGTAAATTGGGATGGAGTGATTGTCAGAAAAGATCAGGAAAAAGAGGTAAAAAAGATGCCTTGCTGTCGTGCAGCTAGGGGAAGTCTTTTGCGTGCGGAATTTTGGATATATAAACAGCCTCAGTTTCCAGTTGGTTCTTTAAATTTGGGACTGGTGCGGGCATGCTGAAAGGGTGATTTCTTCCCATGATCCATTTTGCTGAGACTCTCGACTTGGTTGTGGGACAGGGGAGCGTTTTCAGGAGTGGCACCCTCCATTCGGTCTTGCCTCCCAAAGGAGGTGTGAAGGGCACACCAGCCTTGACCAGGTTTCTGTTCAGGCTGTGCAAAGACCATTTTATTCCAGCAAGCCTATCACTGAATTGTTCGGTTCTCTGGCTTCTGTATTGGCTTGTTACGTGGCTGCTGTTCCGTAAAGATAGGATTGAATTTTATTTTATTTACTTTATTTATACCCTGCCTTTCTTCCCAGGGAATCCCAAAGCAACTTCCATTGTTTTCCTCTCCTCCATTTTATCCTGGTTAGGCTGAGATTGTGCAACTGACCCAGCAAGCTTCCTTGGCAGAGCAGGAATTTGAACCTGGGTCTTCCAGATCCTAATTAGACACTCTAACCACTACACCCCACTGGTTTCCCAATATAGAATTTTGTGTTTTGTTTGAGCCATGAGTTTGTTTGTTGTCATTTATTATTAAATTCGTAGTTCTTACTGTAAACCTCCTTGCATAGAGTTAGTGGTGGGCTATACATTTGAAAAATAAAAATTGTGGTATAAATGTACAAGAAATCTTGGCACAGCTGCATGTACTCATACCTTTGCTGCTCTTTGTGTTTTGCTCAAGTAATGGTGTACTGGCAATTCATTATTTGTCTATTTTATTTACAGAATTTAAATCCTGTCACAAAGGTGGGCAGGGGCTGCCAATGTGGCTTTCGTAATACATTCATGATAAAAAACATTCATAATAAAATCTAATTTTAAACACACATGTCATTAGAACAGAACTAAAACACATACAAAGTCATAAAACAGCAATTAAAATATTATTATTATTATTATATGTATGAATGGTTTCCAAATATATAAAACAGTGTTCATATATCTGCCATATATTCAAATATTGATAAGATTGTAAAGTCCTTAATCGATTGGGTTACCAGAGGTGGGCATTAATCTATCCAATATTGTAATGTAATTCTTGTAATGTAATGTAAGGGCACGGAGGGTCCATTTCCATTGACCATCAGTGAGTCTCCATAAAGATCAATGAATATTCTATTACAAAATCAGTATAAGTAATTACTTTCTCCCAAAAAGACAGCATAACTGTACAGGCCCAAAGCATATGTTTAAGACGCATCTTGTAAATTACAGTGCCAGCAATTAGACACTTAGCTTAGTTGTTTACTAAAAAAAAGGCACTGTGGTAACCAGTATATCCAAAATACATTTTTTTTACTAGATAAGTTGCAGTTGAAGGACCATAGAAACAGCAGATATAAAATTTAGGGCCATATCCCATTGCTCTGGCAAAATAGGGTGATCTAGCTCCTTATTCCATTCAGTTCTGAGAATCTGCACATTATAAACAAATGTTGTAGGTTTCATTTTCTGCATGGATTCAGTGAGAGTTTCCAAAAGTAAGGGAGATTCTGAAACACAGCCATATTTAGATACCAACAGATGTTGAAGTTGTAAATATTGCCATTCAACCAGAGGTTGACTGGATTTGACAATAGTGGTATCTTTAAAATGCTGCTAAAATTATTTTTATTCTGCTGACCATATGAGAAACTGCATAGGTCCACTCATTTATTTTACCCAATGTGTTTTAGACTTTTACGAGCTACATGTATTTTATTGTTCTGTATTGTTCCGTGCGCCTTAGTGTTTAGTCATGCTGGCCACATGACCACAGAAATGTCTTCGGACAGCTCTGGCTCTTCGGCTTCGAAATGGAGATGAGCACCGCAACCCTAGAGTCGGATTTGACTGGCTTTCGAGCAAGGGAACCTTTACCTATTTTGCCTTTTGCCTGTTATGTTTGGTAATGTTTGTTTTTACCTTGTTGTGATGTATTGCTTTTATGCTCAAGACCTTTGGTCATAGGAGCTTAATAATAAAGGAAAGAGGTTGACAGGTCATATCTAGATCTCAGCTGAGAAAAACAAAAGCTCGTTGCCATCGTCTATTAATTGGTCGAAACTAAAAATCCCCATATCTGTCCAGGCCTTCTATAAAAAAGACTTCTCAATTTTTAAATCTGGACTGTCCTGTAGTGTTAAGTTAGCATGTGAATGTGGGTCAGATTGCATTCTGAGTGATTTATGATCAAGACTCTGGGGTCAACTGTTTCTGTTTCAGGATTTCAGATTCATTTCCCAAAAGCTAAGGTAACACAGTATGATCATAGTTTGCTTCCCACTTTTTGTAGTTAGCAATAAGCATCCTTGTTTGATGTAATCAATAAAAATCAAAACAGCTTCTAAAGCATTTTTTAACTCCTTCCCTATAAATTCTCCTAATTGCTTTAATTAAATCGGATGGTATATATATATATTTTATAAAGCTCTCTTATGGTAATTAAATGTATTTAATTATAACTGAACAATGAATATTTGATGAGCTTCTGGTACTGCAACAATGGTTATAATTTTGTGTATATTCTTAAATTGAATTGCAGTCATTTTCACCTGGAGGAGTTGTGTTGCATAATCCAAAACTGTTCTGCAATCCTAGGTTGTCATTACATTTTATTTCAAGTTATATATATAGGAGTATAACAAGGTTGCATTCTTTCGCCTTTCCTATTCAACATGTATGCCGAAACAATCATGAAGAAGCTAGAGCTAGAAGAGCCAAAAATCGGGATAAAGGTTGGAGGAAGAAATATCAACAATCTTCAATTTGCTAATGACACAACCCTTCTCTTGGAAACTAAAGAAGGCCTGGAATACCTGATCAAGAAAATCAAAGAAGAAAGTGAGAAGTTTGCCCTCTTCCTAAACATCAAAAAGTTCATGACCACCGAGAAGAATAGAAATGTCAAAATGACAGTTGACAATGAAGAGATCGATTGCGTGGAAGCATTCACTTTCTTAGGATCACAGATCAACTAAAACGGCAAATGCAGTCCAGAAATAAAATGTCGAATCATGTTGGGTCACACAGCAGTGATAAGCATATGGAAGAGCAAGGACATCAGCCTAGCAACCAAATGCAGATTAGTCTGTGATATTATGTTCCCCATAGCAACCTATGGCTGCGAAAGTTGGACCCATGAAGAAGCAAGACAGGAGGAAAATCAACTCATTTGAGTTGTGGTGCTGGAGAAGGCTCCGGTGCATTCCTTGGACAGCAAAGGTGACAAACAAGCAAGTACTGGAGTGCATAAAACCAGACATGCCATGGGAAGGAAAAATCACAAAACTGTGACTGACTTATTTCAGCCTTGTCATACAGAAGAACTCACCAGAAAAAGCAATTATGCTTCGATTGGTTAGCGGCAAAAGGAAACCTAATTGCCAAAGAACATGGTAGCTAAACACCTTAAAAGTTGACACCAGCCTGAGCATGGAACAACTCAGTGAAACAGGAAGTGGTGGCGGCTACAAGCATGGACGGCTTCAAAAGCGAATTAGATAAGCATATGGAGCAGAGGTCCATCAGTGGCTATTAGCCACAGGGACTCTGGGGCAAGTGATGCTCTGTCATCTTGGTGCTTGGGGAGGGGTCAACAGTGGGAGGGCTTCTAATGTCCTGGCCCCACTGGTGGACCTCCTGATGGCACCTGGTATTTCTGGCCACTGTGTGATACAGAGTGTTGGACTGGATGGGCCTTTGGCCTGATCCAACATTGGCATCTCTTATGTTCTTATGTTCTTAAGTACAAGATCGGAAAATATAGAGAGAGCTGGCCCATAGAATCACCAAGAGTCAAACACAACTGAATAGCTAACAACAACAATGTGTATGTGTATATATAAATTTTAAAAGTCTCTTCTATGATATATATGCTGGTTATATTTAACAGTATATACACTTCAACCGGAACAGAAGAATCTGTGATGTCTGCTTGTCTGTGTACCCAAGAATTTGATTTTGACGCCCAAGAATTTTGAATTTTTTTCTCATTTGTGCCTAGGGGCTTTTATCAAAGTGTAGTGTATGCATCTGCAGTTTCTATTCTAGTATACAGACATTTGAAACACTTCTTGTCACCTTGCCTACAGAATTTCACCAAAGCAGATGTCCAGAACCATTTTGAGATTAAGCTGGATTCTAAAATTGAGTTTCTGGCACAACTAATGAGAAATATGATACTCAGACAACCCTGGTTTATTGGCAGCCTCTCCTTTATTTTTCTTTAAGCTTGATGGTGTTTAATTTATTGATTAAGCATGTTTATGTGGCTAAATTGAACCTGTGATGAGTTCTTACCCTGGTTTAGCTTGGATGACTGCCAAGTGGTTAGATATTCTCCACACACAGTGCGGACATATGGGGTGTGTTGGGGGGGGGGAGGTTACACTAGAGCAATTCGATATTTTGCTGTCTGTTGTTGGAGCAGCAGGAGCCAGTATACCTCAGTAGGAAAGTTAGACTACAAATGACATCAAATGCTTTTTCTCTGTTTAACCAAGCCAGGTAGCCATTGGAAGTCCTGAACTGGTGCCTGGACTGAATAAAGTCCAGTAAACTGAAACTCAGTCCGTGTAAGATCGAGATGCTCTTGGTCAAAAGATAAAGCCATTATGTTTCCAGTGTCAGCCTGCTGGGGGTGCAGTTGCATGAAGCCTTGCAGTTTTGGGGTGTCAGTAGATCCTAGCTTGCAGATAGAAGCACATGACTAGAACAAGCTAGGGCTATTGTTAAACAAAGAATATATGGCACCGAAAGGCAAAGTGATATTACTAAAGTGTCGACTTTTTTGGCCCCAAAGGAAACAAAATATATAGTTGCTCCCGCAGTGTATTTATCACTATTAGAGATTCCCTTTCACCGCAGGGCATACTCCCTGGCACGATGTAACATCTATCCTTCCGCGGTGTTAGAAGGCCGGTATAAAAAGGTACCTTTGTCTGAGCGACTGTGCCCGTGCGGTTCAGGGAAAATCGAAACAATTGAACATATTTTACTCCACTGTACATTTTATGAAACCATCAGAGTAAAAATTATTCATCCCGTTATAAGGAGGTACCGCGGATACTTGGACAAGGAGATAAGTAGGAAGCTATTATTTGATCCCGCTCCACAGATTATAATAAATTGTGCTAGGTTTCTAGCAATAGCCAAAAAAATACGGGCTGCACATGTTGTATAATTTTAGAAAGAATGCAGAAGACTTAGGAGATAGGGAGTAGACTTGTATAACCTCTATAATATTTATTCAACAGTTGAATAACAGTTGATAGAGTTTTAGTAATTTTGTAATTAACATATGCAGATCAAACGCAGTTTTATATTTAAATATTTTATATATATTATTGGTACCCTTTTGTATTGTTTGTAATTGGGCTGGTGATATACCGAATAAACTGAATACTGAAATACTAGAAGCACATGCCTCTTCTATAGTATGTAGTGTTTTTAGCCAGCTTTCGCTGTGGACCTTCATGGACAGGTGTTATTCAGTCATAGTTATCCATCTACTGTAATTACATCAAGGTCCAACAACTGCAGAGCAAGCTGCATGAGGCTGCCTTGTGAAGACTGTTCAGAATCTTCTACTGGGTCAGGGTGCAGCAGCAATCATATATCACCAGGGGCTGCTTGTTCTGATTCCGGGCACAGTTCAGACGGTACGCTATTGCCAATAAAGCCCTATGTGCTCTGCAGCCAGGATTTCTGCCATAAGAGCCTGCTTTCTGGCCCTCAAGGCCCTGCTCTGTGTGTCTCCACTTAGAGAAGTCAGGTAGGTGAGCCCCAGAGACTGGACCATTTCTCTTAGGGCACGGAGTCTCTGGGGACTCCCTCACTGCAGAACTTTGCCTGGCATTAAATTTGCTGTCTTTCGTACCCCAAGGAGAACATTTCTGTTTTCTTGAGCTTTTAGATTAATATTGTCTCAGTGTTTTGAGTTCGTAGAACGTCCAGTTCGTGTTTACACTGGAAGTTAACTGTTTTAGTTTTTCATATCTTTATCTAGTAACTAATACTTTTAATTGGTTTGCTCTTCTCTGTTGCTTATGCTACTTTTTATTGTCTCATTGAACATTCTGTTGAGAGAGGGAGGTGCAGGCATTTTAAGTTTCCTCAACATTGCCGCGTTCCTGTGAGGAATGTAAGGTGTAAAGCAAGTGGATGGTCCAGTACCCTTAAAAACATAGATGCCCGTGTAATGGATGCCACTCTCCAACCTGCTCTTTATGTTGCCTACTCTAGGCAGATCCAAGGCTGAATATTTATATATTCATTATTTATTTAGGGAATTTGTGCCATCTTTCCAGGGACCTCCTTGAGGTGGCCTACTAGTAAAAACAACATCTTAAAAACAACATACATTAACAATATAAAGAACAAGTGATGGGCATAAAAGCCCTGAGCCTGCTTTGCGGGGAGGGTGGGGGATAAAATCAATAAATAAACACATAAATACAACTGAGCATTCAAAAAGAATCCATAAAACACTTGTCAGGCTCAAAGTAATCTCAAGGTGGCAGTATAATAGCATACACGGTTTTGTTGTAGCGAGCTTCCATTGTGAGGGATTTCAAGATGACCAAGCAAAAGGGCATTTGTATGCTATTATTATTTGTTGTTTCTGTTGTTTGGGCTTCTGAGGTAGGGGTTGCTTTCTGAGGAATTAAAGAGCTTACACATGTCATTGGGTTGGTTCTAATAAAAGGTTTTACATGGATTGTGTTCTTGGCTTTTAGGATTTTTACTTTTGGACCTACACAGCTGTAAACAATTTGTCTGCTGGTCTTTGTGCATTCTGAAGTGTGTCATCTGCCATCCTACTGACTGCCCTGAATGATTGTCTTCTCATTATATTACTTGAATTAATCCCCCATTGAAGTTTTAAAAATGGCCTAGCAGTTCCTGGCATCTTCTGACACAAATAGCTTCAATGCTGACCGGAAAACAAAGACCACACAACATATCCAGTCACAGTGGAAACTGGATGTGGGTTTTTTTTCCCCCCGATGGGTAATTTGCTTTTTGCCATTTTCTGTCATTGTGGGCTTTTTTCTACCCTCTAATTTGTCCTGCATTCTCCCTTCCCAGCTGACATTCATATTGTCTTCCTCCACAGCTGCGGCAGTGTTGGCAGCAGCTTGTTAATTTTTCTCCCTTTCCTGGGAACAGCTTTCTGCTGCAGATTACAATGTGCTGCACTGCTTTTGTGCGAGGTACAGTTTAAATGTCAGCCATTCAGATTCAATGTTTTTTTTAATCACCTGTACACTCTTGTGATCCATGTGAAACGTGTCTTTTAATATGTGTTAATTTGTCTTTGTAAGACTGAAGGTCCTCTTTGTTGCCATTATTAGTTAAAAGTTACAAATAAGTTCGCCATTCCTGCTAGGAATGGCCTTTTGTTATTGGCAGATAATAGAGCCCAAATTAGAAACTCTCCCCCCTCCACCTCTTGTCAGAGTGATGCTACTTCTGATGCATGGTATGATACGACATGTACTATTTCTGATTTCCTAAAACAAAGAACAGAGCCAAGGATGGCAGCTTTCCAGAGCTGGTCCTAGGGTGTGCGATTGGATGCTGCAGTTCCTAAGGCATCATGCATCAGTGTTCTTGTTGAAATGGATCTGTTGCACCTTCCATTTTCTGCAGCTGCTAGCAACCAGTGGTGCTTTCTGTTTGGTCCTGTAACAGCTATTATAGTGGCTGTTTAGCTTCAGGCCGGAAGAAAAAGCATAGGACGGTTGCATAACAACCATGAGATATTATCTTGTGGTAGTTCTTGGAGAAAGAAAAATGGTATCTGCACTAGTGGCGGCACTAGTGGCGGCCACTGAAGCGCATGTCTTAAAGGTACCGATATTTCACTTGTTGTCCTCCATTTCTGTCTTAAGATACAATAGTCAGTTGTAGCCTGTAGATTCCTTGGTTTGCCTTGAGCTGTCGCTCAAGGTAGAAGAAAACACCTCACTACATCTTGTTCTAACCTCCAGAAAGGCTGTACTGGGACCTTTCCATATATTCATTTCCACAACAGTGCCCTGTCCTCCTTCCTGATTCCATTTTGGTATTCCACAGTACCAAACATGGGGTTTCCCCATGTTACTCTGGTAGGATATCTTGGTCTGACAGTGTGGACATCATGGCCTACAGTGGTGGCAAGGTATTTGTTTTAAGAGGGCTTCATAACATTTATACTTGTGGCTTACATTTAGTGTTGATTCACATGCAAACAGTATTTTTGAGGTCCACCCTAGAGATATCATCCCAAACATCCCAAATAAAACATTCGAGAATTTTTAAATTTTGTTCAGGTTTCCCAATTAAAGGGGAGGGGATGTGGGAAAAATGCTTGATTGTTGTCAAGGGAGAAGGGAAGTTGGCTGTCACTTCAAGGCCTTGCGCTGAAAGGAGCAGTAGGTCAAGCCAAATGATGCTTATGTAAGCAGGTGGGTTATGCTAAGCACCTTTGTGTCCTATCTGTGTTTTTTAAGTGCTAGTATATCATGATCAACTTTAGTCCAAACACGGGGTGATTTAATAATGGTGGGATACTCTACATCCTTCAGAAAAGAGCAGCAAAGATGATTTTTTAAAAAATCGCAGATCCTGAAGAACTCAGTGTGTTCAACTTTGGAAGTGGATGGCTGTGTGGGCATATCTGTCATCATAGACTCAAAATATCTCACTCATCTATATGTACAAAGAGAGTATGTCCACTGACTCTTCCAAGTATTTTTTTTCTAGTAGTGCCTTTGGCCTCTTTTAAGTTCTTAGTCCTTAGTGAATTCTTGTTTCTGTCATGGGTTCTCTTCACGTATGGCAAACCATAGTGTCTCTTTCTTGCCCTGACCGTACTAATACAATTCAACAGAGATATTACCATTAAAATTGGTACCGGTTGCATATAAATGCTGTGAAAGAAACAAACCAAGAACACTGGCAATTAAAATGAGTGAAATGAAAACCCATGATGAAAATATATGACACAACAAGAACATATTCCTAGTTCTTAACCAACTATAGATTTCAGTTGGCTAGAAACCAGAGACTAAACCAGTTATCTCTATGGCTGGTGGAAGTAGAATTAAAAGTAGTGAACCTGAGTTGTATTATTAAGAATCCAATTTTTGGGAAAATATTGTGGTTATTTTTGATAATTTTGACTAATTAAATTAAAGACCTGGTGTGTCTAGATGTTGAGCAGTGTTCTTCCTGATGTGACTTTTGTGCATGTCTTATCGAGAATCATCAAGAGCCGCCTTGTGTTGGGCTAGGTTTGAGCAGGCTAAGGGTCGAAGTAGACATTATGGTGGCCATGGGTCTGACCCATGACTTCCAGTGGCATTTTAGAGAAGATTTTGGCTATTTAAACATGCCATGAGGGCCTAATCCTGATTGGGCCCACGGAGCAGCAGGATCAGACTAACTTGTTCCCCTCAGTGTGTCTTTTCAAGTGCTAAAACAGCTGTGAGGGGGCAGTTTTGATACTTGAAAAGATGTGGAGGGGGAAAACAAGATTGCCTGGGTACATTGTGTCACCCTCCTGTATCTCCATGCATTCACCATCAGTAGTGTGTTTTTCATGTGCCTTTTTTTGCATGAATAAATCTGTTTAAACATTGTACACCATGTGCTGCAGTTTATAGAGTTACAAACTTATCTGAAAAGGTCCAAGCAGTGTTGAATAAGCTTTTATTATCCTCTTGTGGTCTTCATTTTCTCATATTCCATGTTCATTATCTGTATGAAATTTTGTTCAGTTTACAGATAACTTCGGTGGAAATGTGGAAGCGAACAGAGAAGTCATTTTGGAACTTGTTTTTTAATTTCTGAATAAATTCCAGAAATATTTAAGAAATGCTTCAAGCTGAATTTCTTTCTGTGTATTTGTTGTGAAGAAACAAAAGATAACAAGATTAATTACCAGCATGGGAACAGTAGATTAACCCTTGAAGAGATTCTGGTGATCTACAGTGCAATGCTAGGCAAAACTATTATGCCCTTCTAAGTCCACTGACGTTAGAAGGCTAAGAGGGATGCAATTCTGTGTAGGATGAAATAGTGCTGGGCAGATTGTCAACAGCCAGAGGATTAATAGGTTCTGAGGAATAAGCAATGAGCTAGAGCAGAGGATGCTTCATTCACACATGCAGAAGGATGAAGTAGTAGAAACCTGAAATGACAGAATGGACTGTACCATTTCAGATTGCAGGTGGTGGATTCCGGCTTTGCATTAAAAATACCTCCTTCAAATAGAAAACAAACATGGCAAGAAGACAGGTTCTGCTCCTTCTGCTATGCTAGTTGTCTGACTGCAGAAAATTTTTAACACAGGAAACATTTCAAAATATGATCTACTTCTGCAATATGAAGTGGTACTGTCAATTCTGCCATACCAAATCTTGTAATGTTTTAACACCTAGATCTGACCCTTCTTGTCAAATGTCATGCAGCCATTAGCTGTGGTGATTTGGTGAGATTTTTTGGCTGACAAAATCTCTCTCATCTGGTCTGCCCTGGATGCCAGGCTGGAGGTAGATCCTGATCAAGAAATGTTGGGAGCATCCATTAGTCAGAATTCTATAGACAGGCTTAGGGTAGTCTGTCTGACTGATGCAGAGAACATCCTTGTTGACAGGTTACTTGCAGTTCCTAATTAGTGAAGTCATGCAGGGGGAGAGTTCCCTTTGCTAAAATTGTGATCGTGTGCTTAGTGGGGAGATCATTTCAGGTGGTGGCCATGTTGGAATGCAGTAGAAAAGCAAGATTCGAGTCTGGTAGCAGTAGATTAGTGGGGAGAGTTTTCCTAAAACTTCTTAAGTATGCTATGAGCAAGCTACTGCTTAAAAAAACTACCTTTCTTGGGTAAGGTGATCAAGCATAGTATAGAACAACTGCAAGAGTAACTGGATGATAAATCTGTTCATGACTTCAGACCTGGTTCTGGAATGAAGACCATTTTGGTTGTTGTGATAGGAGATCTTGGTTTACAACTTGATTAGAGTAATTCTTCTCTTTTAGATCTATTACAGTTATCTATAACTTTTGATATAGTTGATCACTCCATTTTGTTAGTTTCCTGGGATAATTGGGTGGGGATTAAGTGGACAGTTCTCCAGTGGCTCTGATTTTCTTCAGCTAAGATTTGGACACTCTTGTACAAGCTACATAAAACAGGAGTGAAATCATTTTGTGTACACTGTTACCAGAACAGTGAACGTTAGGCTTGGAAAAAGACAAGGTGGCTTGTGTCAGATGAGTAAATGCTGATTTCTGTTGCATATCCAGTACTGAAAAATGGAAGAGGTAGTATCCAACTTGATGACTTCAAAATTAGCCGGAGATCCAGATTTTCTCTCATTTCTCTCATTCTTAATGCTTCTGAATGGCCCTTAGCTCTCAAGTGGTTCAACCATTTTCCTGAAGTATCAGCCCACCAGCCAGTGCTGTGGTCTAGTAGGTTGGTGACTCCCAACAAATTGTTCAGCAGGTTGAAGGTATGATAAAAAAGGTTCTGTGGGCTAGATATGCCCAGAGTGGGTGAGTGATGGTGGTGGTAATATGCTGACATAGTACATCTCTGAGTTTCCAGCAGCAGTGACTTGCACAGCTTTTTCTTGACTACTTTAAAATTTATTTTAATGGCCTGGAACTAGAATGTTGAAGATGCTAGGAATTTGTGCTCTGGTAGTCTGGGCAGAATAAATCAGTGTTGTAACCCGTGGAAAGAGCCTGTGAGGTAATGAGGAATGCATTTAGTTGGCTTTACTTTTCACATAGCGAAAAAACAAAGACTGTTCAGAAGGAAAATGTATAATAAAAAATCCTTTGTTGTTGTTGCTGCTGTGATTTTGTTAGGTTAGAAGAGTACCCGGTTCCAGCGGCCACCTCCACAAGACAGAAGACGGAGACTGGGAGTGGAGTGATGATGAAATGGATGAAAAGAGTGAAGAAGGCAAAGCCGCTTTTACCCAAGAAAAGGTAATTTTTTTGGAAAGCATGCAACGATTTATTCTCTCTCACGTAACCATTTTTTAATTTTTTTTGCTACCTATTAGTATGCAGATTGTAATTACTGATTCTTGTCTTCTAGTCACGAAGAGTAAAAGAGGAGAACACTGAGGTAAGTGACCACATTGACTTCTGTCATGTGTTGAAGATGTGGACTGTTTTGTATAGTGTCTCTCTGAAAACGTTAGCTACGTTTTTGTAGTTCTAGATTTGTTTTATAATTTTATAGAATGGGACCATAATACATAGAACACTGGCAAAACCTATGAAAAGGCTGTCTTGGGGGGGGGAAAGGTAGTAGATAAACAGTGTCCCTTTATTGTGAAATTTAGAGTACTCTCCATTTTTTCTGGATGAGTCATCTTTAAGAAGGTTTCTTTTTAGGGAGGACACTTATACTACCCTTCTTGAAGTAAATAAAAAGTAATTCACAACCTCCATATTAACCTGTAATGCACAATGTAAGGCTTTTTTATTTTATTTTATAAAGTCAGTCTTTTTCTGAATTGAGAGTAAGGAAAACAGAATGCCTTGATGGGTGAACACTAATGGGTCTTCTCTGGGTAGGGAGTTGTAACAGAACTGTAGAAACATGTGGAAAATGAGTGCTTGCTAAGTTTTATTAGTGTGCTTTAGGCCTAGTGATTGTCATTCACAAAACAGTTCTTCCTTGAAGTCATGGCTCTTGTATTATAAAACAATTTAAGATGTTTCATGCTTTCTTTTAACAGATTTCTATGAATTCCGGAAACATCCCTGATCAAATACAGAATCTGTCTCTACAAGGTTCTCAGGTACATGTGTGGGAGCATGTCTGCAGATCTAAGGGCTGCCTTCCATAATCGTGGACTGAGTGGACCGAGGCATAGCTTGACATAGTGTAGGGGTCTTGTGCTAGCTTTTGACAGAACCCCTAGCTTGCTACTTAAGCCGCTATTTACCATGCTGCCAACTAACCTGTTCTGTGATTATACATGGCACAGCATGCACCCTTCAGCACTTAACCCAGATCACTATGCAGATTAACCTTGAGAAGCTAGTTTCAGAGGGTAAATTTGAGTCCAGTAGCATCTTTGAGACCAACAAGATTTTGGGGGAGGTGGGGAATAAGCTTTCGAGTTTTGAATCTCAGAATCTTGTAAGCAAAAAATCTTTTTGGTCTCTAAGGTGCTACTGGACTCAAATCTAACCTCGTGAAGTTGGTTTGTGAGAAATGATGTTGAGAAAAATGGGCAGCGGTATGGACGTCTTCCTGCTTATTATCTTCCCCTGTCCCCTCACTGGCAGACACAGCTAGCCATGGTGATTTTGGAGCAATTGGTTCTTTGTAATTTTTTTTTTTGCAATTGCAATACGAACAATGCCAAATGTATTAGGATTCTTCTCCAATTCACTGCTCTTGTTAAACCAGTTGGCTGCATAGTTCATATCACTATATTCAGCTGTGACTTGGAGAACATGGAGCAGGGATGTTACCTGTAAAGCAAATGGATGGAACTACCCAAACAGTAAAATCAGGGCTCTTCCCCCCAGCAAAAAAGGCCCTGAGTAAAATATATAGGTGTCTATATACCCTCTGTGAATCAGGTTTAGCTGCCCAGTGTCTCTGAAAGTGTTGTCCCTATTACTGACTTGATTTTTATACTACTTCTGCATTTGTGTTTTAAGTTACTCTGCTTGATTCTGAAGAACTTCACTAATCTTACAGAGAATAACCTTTCAAGAATGATACTTTGTCAGTTTATGGTTATTGCTTTAACAATGACGTGTTGCATCTCTAACTAGTGTGTACTGCTTCCTTCCTTTTTTTTTTAAAAAAAAAGCAGACTCGAACAGCTGTTTGCAACGAATATAGTGATGCTCCATGTGCTGTGAATCTTGTTTTAAGATTAAGGTAAGAAACGTCATCTATTTATTTTCATAATCCCCCTTTTTGTCAGCTCTGTCATTTCTCCCTCCCTTCATTCAACTTTCATGATATTAGCAGGGGAGACAAAAAAGTGTTAACAAAGTCAGTCTCCCAATGTGACCAGCAGCAATAGTGTTCCTGTGACTAATTGCTGTCTTTTAATTGCTTACTAAAACAGAAGGGTGGAGGAAAAAAATGCACTGAATATGAATGTAGCTTCAGGCTGAGGGGACCCTTCATTAAGTATTTTCTTTTCCCCCTCTTTCATTCCCTTGCAGGATCACAGTGAGTTTTTAATGAGTTTCTTTCACACTTCAGCAGTCAACCTCTGACAGAAATAAACCATGGCTGTATTACAACTTGCCAGCTCAGAACATTTTACTGGGCAGGTTTGATCAGCAGCGGAGGGGAAAGTGACTGATATATTTTTCAAAGAACTTTCAGCCTTTTAGGAAATGATACAAATATGCTGTCAGACCTGATCGTTCTTCAGGCACTAGACAAAAGTTGGTTTCCGTTTTAATAAAGTGAGTTTACATCCCGTTAATTGGTTCCCGGATATCACGTTTCTCGGAGCCCTAATTAATTTTCGGTTTTAACATGCTTTTCATGTAGTCCTAGGCTAGGTTTCTTTTCCCCAGATCGCTAGCTATCTTTTTGAAAGAATAAAACTTCTTCAGAGATTTATGTTATCCCACTTCCCATCTGAAGGAAGGAGCATTCCCCCCTCCCTTCATTAGCATCCTGATTTGCTGCTGTGAGAAAGCTGAATACACTCCTCTCAGTAGTACTGCCTTGGCATTGGCAATTAATTCTAGCTCTGTGAAGTCCCCTGGTACGGTTGGAAGCCATATGATGCAGTAACCTTGCTGAACCTAAGAAGGTTGGCATCTGGTTACTGCCTGGATGGAGGACCTCCTGGGAAGCCTCTGTTTACCATTCTAAGTCCTGTGATAGAAGAAAGGCAGGCAATTAAATGAAATGAAAGTTGTCATCATGGGGTGGACCCATGGCTCTGTGGTAGAGCATCTGCTTGATGCCTAGAAGGTCCCAGTTTCAATCTCCATCTCCAGTTACAGGATTTAGTATCAGGTGATGTGAAAGACTCCTGCCTAAGATGTTGAAGAGCTGCTAGCAGTCTGAGTAGATAGTACTACCCTTGATGAACTATTTGTTTGACTCAGTGTAAGGCAGCTTCTTGTGTGTCCAGTATCACTGCGCACTTCCTTTAAAGACCTTTGTGCTCATTTAGTAGGCAGTGCAACCTTATACAAATGATTTGGGATCCAGCATGGTGAACAGGTGTCAGCATAAGAGCTTCCTTTTTTTTGCACTTCCTGTGTAGTCAGAAGGGAAGCATTTGGAATTTCTCCTGTGGAAGAAGATACAAGAGTTTACGATGTATGTGGAGATCATGAATTAGCAACTGCCTTACTGTGTAACACACAAAAAGGAAAAAAAAATAACTCAAAATACTTCTTTTTCCTATACTTCTCTCCCCCCCCCCCCCCCCAGTCAGGAGACTTAGGAATATGTCGCATGTCTTCTTTCCACCTTTTCCACCTCCTCCTTGGCTTGGATCTCCTGGAATGATTCTGTGGGCAAAAGAATTTCTACCTATGGAGTGAAAATTTCTTCCTTCCCACCGTGGCCCCAAATATCCCCCCAGATGTTGTTCCAAGGGACCTCTCTCCCTGACGAGACTATTTCAGGAATATTTTGGGGCTGGAGTGAGGAGATAAGAAAGTTGCTTTCCATGGATGGAATTACTCAAGCCTTTCTCGGTATCTTAATCTCGGTTTCTGTGGGTTATCAGATTTGAAATTCATGCTGTAGCTTGCCTGACCAGCTCTGCTGGCAACAAAGCAAAATGCTTCTGTACACAAACATTGTTTACTCAAAACCATTTGTTCCTGTTATCTTTCTCCTACTCAAAACCCTTTTTTGCCCATGCGTTCTTAACCAGCCAGAGGATAAATTTCTCAATGCCTGCTGTTTTGCTCACTTAATACTGTGTGTTCATTTCTGTTTGATTCTGTATTTTACTTTGCAGTGTAGCTTTTATATTGCTGTTACAAATAGGACAGAGTATTGTACCTGATATTGAAAAAATAGATAATCTGCAACTCTTTTCTGCCAAGTGAGATACCTTGGCTTAGTGGAGGAAGACTCCTCACCAGTGTTCCCTCTAAGATGAGTTAGTGTGAGCTAGCTCACAGTTTTTTAGCCTCTGGCTCACACATTTTTGTCTTAGCTCAGGAAGGACAGCTCCAGAGCAAACTAATTTACACAGTAGCCAAATTGCTCACTCACAACTTTAATGCCAGTAACTCACAAAGTAGAATTTTTGCTCACAAGACTCCACAGCTTAGAGGGACCATTGCTTCTCACTCAACAGAATAGGGTTGTTTGTACTCACCCATTGCGACCTATGTACATGCAATATTAATTTACTATGTTCTTATGCCCCCAAGAGTTTAGGATAGCATATGTGGTTATCTGTTCTGTCCTCACAACAACCCTGTATGGTAGGTTAGGCTAAGAGAAGGACTGGCCCCAGTTGAGCTTCTTGGCAGCTTGATTGAACTATATTTGTTAACTTCATTTATACCCCACTTTTCTCTCCAGCTTGATTGAACTATATTTATTAACTTCATTTATGCCCCACTTTTCTCCCCAGTGGGGACTCAAAGGGGATTACAACATTCTTCCCTCCTCTATTTATCCTCACAACAACCCTGTGAGGTAGATTAGGCTGAGAGTGTGACAGGCTTCCATGGCAGAGTGGGGATTCTGTTGGAGTTTGCAAGTTCTCTCTTTGAAGTCATGGAAGAATTTACATGTTTGTTTTTGCATGCTGATACCCTAGCTATTTAGTGAGAGACCCAATATGCACGTAGCTGCCACCATAGCAAGGTGATAAAATGTGTAAGTAGTTAGTTTTGGGTTTCTCCAATTGGGTAATCAATAGATCAGAAGATGTCCCAGGGGTGGAGGCTTAGAAAGTTTATTGCGCTTTGTTCTAACCCTCACCTGGGGATAGCATGTGTGGTTTAGACTTTAGAGAGTCAAGATGTAGGTTAGTACAGTCAGAGTGGATGTTAATCCTTTGTTTTTGTTTGTAGTACTTCCCAGTGACCCTTCTCTCATTAGTAAAGTGGAGTTTCTTTTTAAAGGCTAATACACGTGTTCTGCTGCATTTATTAACTCTGCTTTTTACACTGAAATCCCTAAGAGATTCAAACCCAGGTCTCCCAGATCCTAATCCAACACTGGATTTTAGTTGCAGGTGATCACTGTCCCCCATCAGCATCACCTTGCACATGGCAAATCTGAGCACTGTTGCTGTGATCAGGAAGAACTTGTCATATCATTGTCTTCAAACAAACAGTGCTTGCTTTGCACTCATAATGGCTGCAGTACAGTTCCTTGAGGACTGTCTCATGTGCCCAACTGATTTGTTAGAATCTGTTCTAGTCCATATTAGTAATGTACTTTCTGTGTGGGTATAGTTTGGGTTATCTTTAGTTCTCCCTGTTCTCCCTTAAACTCTCTAGCAGAAGCTCGTGTGCTTACAGATGACAATCATGCTGGTTGTAAATCAACACGTTTTTTCTAATCTTTGTGAAAAGCTGATGTCTTCTCATGTAATAAGGCTGCAGAAGGAAGAGTAGAAAGGATAAAGCAAGGTCTCAGTAGTAAGTCTTATAGCAAGGCTAGTTGAACCTATTTCGATGCCCTGGCCAACTCAGCACGGGAGGAGATGCTAGGGGTGTGAAAAAAAAATGCCGGTATTTTTCAGCTTTGGGTAAATCAGACCTGAAAAATATCGGTAAATGCCGAATTTCCCCAGTAAAATACCGGTAAGGTATTCGGATTGGGGCTATATTCGGGTCTGATTTACACCACCAGAGGGAAAGGAGGCATGTTAAAATGCCTTCTTTCCCTCTGGTAGCCCATAGAGATTTCCCTGTCAGTTTCACTCACTGCCAGTCAGTTGGGAGTGAAATTGACTCAGGAAAGCCTTTGCTTCTCTGCCTTCCCTTCTCCAGTTGACAGATTGCAGCTGGAGAAGGGCTGGCAGGGAACCTAGGCATGTTTAAAATGCCTTTCTTTCCCTCCCTGAGATCTGGGAAGAAAAGAAAGGCATTTAAATGTGCCGCCCCTTCCCTGAGCTTCTCTGCAAAAGTGGAGAGGCTCGGGGAAGGAAGAGGGCATGTTTGCATGCCTGCCCTCTGTTTTCCCAGCCTGCCCGCCATAGCAGGCAAGCTGGGGAGACTGAGTGCAGGCATGCAAACATGCCTCAGTTCCCTGTGTGATCTTCTCCAGGTGCCCCATGGGGAGGGAAAGAAAGGCATTTAAACCCAACAGCTGACTGGCGGCTCAGGTGGCTGTTAGGTTTTTCAGTATAGCAAAATGAACCCGGAAAAAAAGCCAGATAATTATGGCTTTTTCGGGTTCAGCTATACCGGTAGCCAAATACAGACCTCTGGTCTGTATTCAGCTTATGTGATACCCGTCATGGTCAGTTGTGGAGAGGGGCTGTCTCTTCCAGCTCCAAGGTGAGCTATATAAGTTGCAGCCTGTTAGAGCCAAGTGGCACGTGCAGGGAAGGAGTGCTTGATTCCTGACCTGCTGACATTCCAAGGTGAAAATGTGGACCCTTCTTGAACCTGATCTGAAAGGTAACAAGAAGTGCCAGCCATGCCTGTTGCTTTCCTCTCAACTTTCTTTTCCTTTTTCAGTCTACTGTGCACAATTTACTTTAGTACCAACTAAAACTAAAGCTCAAAATTCCTACATGAATTTGTGTAACAACTGAATGGACCAAATTATCTAGGGAAAAAGGCAATACATTAATTTAATGCATTTCTTGTGTAATAAAAAACCTCCTCTTCTTTCCAGGAATGCTTTTAAAAGCCTGTTTTCAACAAAGAGAGTTTGTGTTTGTGCATTTTAATTCAAGGACTAAACTCATGTAGGTAGTCAAAGTTGGATACAGAGAATGTTATGTACAAGAGATTACATTATCATAAAGATACATGGGCAAAAAAGATTTTTTTGTGTTATTTTTTATTTAAAATTTGAAATTACAACATTCGTAACAATAAACCTAACTACAACAGATATACAATTCAAAATATATCAAAAAACCCTAACAATTCAAAAATACACTTAGGATTAACATAGCTATCCATTAGCAATATTACTCTATCGCCATCAATGTAATAAAATTAACCACTGATGTATTATCAGTAGAGTTTCTATGTTTGAACTTCCACTTCACAAAAGGAGCCCATTGGCAAGAAGGATTATGGACAGCCAAATTCATACGATAAATTGTGGCTTGTACCCATCACATTCATCTCAGTGGGGTTTACATGATTCCATTATATACCTCCCAGAGAGCATTACGCTAATCTAGTAACAATTTACTAATAATCCCTGGCCCCAGAACGATCTGGCTGTCCTCAACCAGGACCAGGGCTTTTTCAGCTCTGGCCCCAACCTGGTGGAACTCTTTGTCTAGTGAGACCTGAGCTTGGTGCAGTTCCACAGGGCCTGTAAGACCAAGATGTTCCACTGGGCATATGGTTGAGGACAGTGACAGAAAGATCACCGCCCACGGTCCCATTGCTGGGTCTCAGATTTGTCTGTACTGGCTGCCCCCTTAGTTATCCACCTTGAAGGTTTGTTGGGGCGCCATCTGTTATGATTGATTGATTGTTAAGTTTTAACTGTAAGATTGGTTTTAAATTGTGATGCTAATTTTATTGTATATCAAATTACTGGAAGCCGCCCTGAACCCTGCCTAGTGGGGAAAGGAACGGGATAAAAGTCAAATAAATAAAATAATCTCAGCAGGATTTACACACAGGATATTTCCTTGTGGACAGTACCCCTGCCAGTTTGGCTGCGCAAGCAACCAGTTGGGTCTCTTATTCAGTGAATCAGCCCTGCTTCATAGGGCTTGGATTACAGGCCTTTTCTGAATTGTAGCAAACTGAAATGGGCAAGCCTATCTGTCTTCAACCCAGTGGAGTGTTCATTAAGGCAATAATTACCAAGACCAGTTGCCAAACATCGTCATTGAGATGATATGTCCATCTCCTTTGAGTGTGTGTTGGCTGCAGACCCAACTGTGTATGTTAACTATCACAATTGTAATCCAGCCTTCCTCTAAAGAGCTTGAGGTGGAGCTTTAGCCTGATATCAACCTCTTCCGGTAGGCTGGGCTGAGTAATTGTGACTTGTTCTGTGGGGTTTATAATACAGCAGGGACTTGAAACCACATTTTCCCATGTTCAAGTTCAGCACTTAAGCTTCTGTGCCACACTGAGTCTCAGGCCTGTTGTCAATTCTCAACTTATTTTATTCTTTCGGAGTGAGACTATTTGAGCGGTGCTTCAAAGAGCTTTAATTTTTATTAGAACAGTCTTTGTGACTATTACAAATGGCGGGCTCCTGTGGAACTCTGTGTACATTCTTTTCCTGGCAGGAAAGGGCAGGCAATCTTTCTTTTTGAGCAGAATTTATAACAGTAGTCCAAGATAAGGGTTTTTTTATTTGTGTTGCTTCTCTATACAATTTTTTTAAAATGCACTGGCTACTGTAGAAGCTCCATACCTGTTCCTCCCCCCCCCATTCTTGTATTATTGGTTTTAGTGCCTGCTTTTTTTTAAAGGCCCAATAGTAAATCTCCTTGCCACAAACAAAAGCTGAGAGCACAATAAAAGATAACTATTCTATAAAATGTATTCAGTATTGCTCTGGCTTCCATCGCTCCATTCTGCATAGAGAGAAGGGTAGGATCTCTCAATTGTATGTGGTTTGTTTTGTAATGTGCCTTGAGTTCTGGTATTAATACGACCAGAAGGAGATAACATCTCTTGGGATTGTTGGCTTTATTTATCACCGCTGTTTTTTTAAAAAAAATTCATAACAATGCAAGCTAAGCTGATCTTTAAATCTAATTGTTGATATGACCTGGAGAGCATCAGACAATTTCTGCAGGAGCTGCTGAGGGCTGTGGCGATGAGCTCTGTGGTTTCTGAAGAGTAATAAGTCAACCGCTGCATGTTAGACTGCATTCTCCCGAGAATTCGTCTGGTACTGTGATTAATCTTCACATGCATAGCAGGGTGGGTTTTTTTTAAAAAAATGGCTTGGTGGTCCAATAAAGCTTGGAATGTCAGGCTTGAATGTCGCTTCAAAAAATAGAACAAAGTTCAAGTCCAGTGGCACCTTTAAGACCAACAAAGTTTTATTTAAGGTATAAGCTTCCGTGTGCAGGCACACTTCTTCAGACATGTTGAAATGGAAGTTATGAGTCCATACATATGTTGGTCTTAAAGATGCCACTGGACTTGAACTTTGTTCTGTTACCCACCTGAATCTATCATCAAGTAATACTTATCCTTCAGAGTACTGGGGCTGTTAAACCCCCCTAAAGACACTTATACAGCCCAAAGTTGAAGCTGTTCACTGTGTCGCGTTCGCAGCAGGCAGCAACCAGCCTTTGGACTTCATCCAGTGCAGTTTCTTTTTGCTTCTAATTATTGTTCTAAAAATCTTTGGGATTTGATTGAAAGGCAAGTTACACCATAGGAATTAGTCTTGTTGCCAGGAAATTGGTCCCTTTCAAGTGACATTTAGGTCATTGCTGGCTGGCTTCGCAACACAATGCAAAGGTCTTAGCAGCCACCCACACTACCTGAAAAGCTGCTCTGAAGTGTGGGAGGCTGCTGTTTAAGTGGAAAAAGACCCCCAAGGAAATGGCAGGTGCCCCTTTTCTGTGGTATAAAGGGAAATGCCTTCTTCTTGTGCAAGGGCAACTTTGGACCTAACCTGGTGTCAACACCTGCTGAAATGAAATGTGTACATAGATCGTCTAACTAGGGCCAAAACCTATGGATAAGTCACATACAGGAAAGCAATCCTTTTCAGTGCAGCCAATATTATATTAGCAAAAAGGTACTGTAAAATCCTTCTTATTCACTAAATCCTTCTTCAGATGCTGGAGAAGAACCTATGGTACCCCCATTATTGCTAGGATAACATACAGTCACCAGCACCATCACTTAGCTTGATTATAGTGTCAATATCTCTGAGTGGTTCCAAAAATAAATTCTCTTCATCAGGAGAATGCACATACACAGTGCTTCTCATAATGAAAATTATCTATTTAAAAGAAAAGTCCTACCTATAATTAATAGGCTTCTGTTGAAACGTAAGAATACCGAAACTTTAAAATCTGCACTTTTTCAGCGTTTGAAAGGGTCAGTCTAATTTATCTGAGTTGATGTATTGCCTAGACATTAGGGTAAAAAATTCCCCAGTAAAGTTTTTGAATCTTCCTGCAGGGTATCTGTATTAGATAATCACAGCACAAAACTAGGCAGAGTCGTGGTATCTTATTAAAATAAAAACATGTTTTAATTTAATGTAATTTATATCCTGCCTTTCTCTTATTATGAAGGCAGCTTCCGATAAGTTAATTGACAGTGGAAACACTAGATAACAAAATATGCTTTATAATTACAAGAAAAGTCCTGCCCTCAGCTAAAAGTCCTGCAGAACGATTCCTGTACAATTTCTAAAAGACTAAGAGAACACGAGCTTCTCTAACATGTTAGAGGGAGGGGCCGTGGCTCAGTGAGAGAACACCTGCTTAACATACAGAAGGTCCCAGGTTCAATCCTCGGCATATCCAGTTAAAGCATCTGGTAGAAGGTGATGGGAAAGACCTCTGCTGGAAACCCTGGAGAGGTGCTGCCAGTCTGAGTAGACAATACTGGCTTTGGTGGACCAAGGGTCTGATTCAGTATAAGGCAGCTTCATGTTTGAGGATATAGTTCCTCCATGTAGAAGGCCAGCACCCAGAATGCTTGGGATTGGGAATATGTCCGTATGGGTTAGTGCTTGCTTGGGTGCATGAAATGACATCTGCCATCTAGGAAAATAATGTTCTGGCTACTGCTTCGGTATACCTGGTAGTGTTTAATGTGCCCAGTAGTCCTTGCTGGAACTTTAGAAGAATATCCAGATGTTGAGCAGTCTCAGGATGCTTTGATCTTAGCCTAAACGTGGCCTCAGCTGAGGCTTGTTCCTCTGCTGTTTCAAGACGAGTGCTATTCTAGTATCCTATGAAGGACAGCAATTTCTTACCTCAGTATCTGTCAGTGAAAGTTCAGGTCTGGGGCCTTGACGCTCGCACTTTCTGCTTCTTCAAGCCAAGTGTTCCTGTGCCAGTCAGCCATCTGTCATAACATAACTGTTGCACTAGAAATTCAGAGCGTGGAGATCAAGCACCTGCTGACTTAACAATGTCTGCACAGAAAAGACTGTAGTCATAATTCTTAAAAGCAAAGAATAGCATTTATCTTGCTTTTGCTTTCAGTAGCTCTGATTACCTCAATATTGGTACAATACCTACTGTTGAGTATCTTATGTTGCTTGACTATTTTCTTCCCATTCTTGTGATGGGAGATTGATATTTATACCTGTATTTCAAGTCCCCTGGAAACATTAAGTGCACTTCGTATAGGAGGCTAGGATCTCCAAAAATGAAAAGTTAGAAATCAGACCACAGCATTGAAGCACACTACAAAATTCAAACAATTCAGTGGGTCACAAATGTCTGCTTAGTATAGGGCACAAATACAGCCTGCTAGCCTACTACATTGCCTTTAGTTCTTTTGGGTGTTTGTGACAAGTCTGTACCTTGAATCCGGGCCAGTGTTTTAGACTGCCATAGTCCACAGCAGAGCTTAGTGTGGGCTAGAACAGAGAAATGGGAAGTTGTTCTTACTGCAGCTCCACAGAGAGAGACAGAAAGAGCCTGACTTATTAACCAGTGCTCCTGTTTAAAACCATGCTAACTCCTCTTTTGATGCCTAGCATTAAGGACACAACCCTTTGGTTAAGCCGCGTTCATATTGAGTGGGGTTAGCGTGTAGTTGACAGACAAATGCAGCTAGCAATTACTTAGTGGAAGTAGCTAGAGAAGACTGAATTGTATAAGAGTCTGGTTGCAGCTTTGTGTTGCAATCACTTTTCTTTGTATTGTCCATGGTCTTGCAAGCTATTTGGGAGGGGAAAACACCCTTGGGTTCATGAATGTGTCTAAATGCCTTATATCCTTACTTTAATTCTTACTTTAATTATATGGCTTGGATGAATTTCCTTTTTGTTCTCCAGATTACAGTCCAGCCTCTTAACCACTACACCATGGTGGTCATTCTAAGCCATGATTAATCCGCGGTTTGTCTCAACAGGCACTAACTAAGCTTCTTGGCTGTGCCCTCATGATATCTTCACTCATTCCCCTTTGCTTGGATAATGAAAGCCAACTTCAGCTGTTTGGGACCTTGGAATACAGGCACTAGGGCAAATAGAGGTTCCTCCATGAATCCTATCTTAGTGTCCTGAAACCAATGCCAATTCAGCCAAGTGCCTGTATTCAAAGATCATGAGCTGCTGAGGAAAGTTTTTGCCATTCACAGGAGGAAGAGCAAGGAAAGCAGGTGGCTGGAACCAATAAGCCATGTTTGTTTCCATAGTGGCAACTTGGAATTTGTTGACAACATGGTGTGTGAATGTAGCTGCTATATTGATCGTTTCTAGAACAGTCAAAGGCCGTGACCTACTATAAATTCATCCAGGGAAAAGAACTGTGAAGCTTAGGAATGAACTATGAATTGTGGAAGGTGCTCAGTTGACACCAAAACCCACAATCTTCTTCGTGGTCTCTGTGCATCACACCTCTGGGTTATAGTGTGCCTGTGCTGACCCCAATCAATATTGTAGAAAGCTAAAAGAGATTTTTGCGCCTGGTCACATGCCGGGCTCCAGTGCGCATGACTAGGGGAGGGGCACGACGATCCCACCAGTTCTCTTTTGACCGCTGCGCTGGTAGGATCTCCTACGCCTCAGTCAGTAAAAAAATTTGACTTTTGGTCTTCTCTCCTTTCTCTTGGACTTGTAGTTAGCTAGTTTTTAGTTTAGTGTTAGTTAGGTTGTTTAGACTTTGCTTCTGCTTTGGCAGATTTTTCTGTCCCCCTTCCAGCCTATGGCCAAATAGTGGAGCTTTTTAAAAAGGTGCTGGAAGTGCGGTAGCAAAATCGTCCCCCCTGACGGACGCTGCCTTTGTTTATTGTGCCTGGGGGAATCGCGTCGATTTGACTCCTGTGCCCACTGTGCGAAATTCTCTTGACAAACGAGGAAGAATCGAGCGGCTAGACTACTTGAATTGGCTCTTTTGCTGATGGCGTCGTTACAAGAGACATCCGGACATGCCTCCATGTCGACCCCTGCATCGGGATCAACGGCCGTATGGTCTCCGTCACCAGGCCATTTCGATGCCGACCGATCGGTGCTGAAACACTCGATCCCGGCTTCTCAGTCCGATACCCATATCCCCACGAAACAACATCGGGAGGGCAAGGACGATCGGCCTGTCAAGCACAAGAAAAGCTCCTCTGACAAAATCACTGTCGGGAGCCGCTTCGCTTGACTCCTCAGGCCGTGGGCAGACACAGGGTGTTCCGTCTTCACCCCTTCCTCGCCCAGTTCAACTCATGGATTCCAAACAGGACATGGAACTGACGCAGGTTTCCCGTTCTTCCAGTGTCGAAAGTCAGCACTTAGAACGAGGAGTGGATGCTGGGGCACATCCATCCCCGCGCGGCCAAGATGATCGGGATCGATCACCCGGATATTTTCAGCCGCCCGCTTGGGATCAACACCAGTGGTAATATTTGTATGGGGTGTATCCTTTCCCTGGCATGCCTTGGTTCCCTCCCCACCCTCCTATGGAGTGGGATCGTCAGTCCACTTCTTCTCAAATCTGTCGACATCGAGATCTTTCTCCGATACCGGAATTTGCTAAACCGTATACATCGGCACCGGTGAATAAATTGCACACCTCTGTGCCTTCAATGTCGACGTGCCCTAAAGACCAGTTGAGATCGATGCTGTTGACACCGGTCCTTCCGATATTGCTCTCGGAACCATTGAAGCACTCCAGCTTCTCCGAGGACTCACATTCTGCGGATGAGAACTCTCCCATCCAAGTAGAACTGTCTCCACCGCAACAAGTGGGAGACGACCTCCCTTTTTCTCTGTCTTAAGACGTTAAGTCTTATGGAGACTGTCAAAAGAATGGCCAACACCCTGGCCCTACCTACGGTGCAGTCACCTCCTACCGTCACAGACTCAGTCTTTGACATTATTCAGATGGGCACCTCAACTGCGGTCGCCCTGCCTCTGACATCGGTTCTTTTGCAGACAGCTAAAGCATCCTGGTCACACCCGGCCTCCATTACCGTCTCTAATAAAAGGATGGATCACATATATAAGGTGCAAGAAACGGGAGCTGAATTTTTGTTCATTCATCCCAAACCGAATTCTGATGTCAATTCCTCCTCATCAAAGGGCAAGTGTAACCACTCTACTCCCTCCAATAAAGAAGGAAGGAAATTGGACTCTTTTGGTAGAAAATTCTATTCCGCTGGGTCAATAGGCATCAAAACTTCCAACTATCCAGCCTGTATGGGCAGATATCAATACGCCCTATGGGAACAAATGTTGGAGTTCATTGCAGCCCTTCCTGAGGACAAGAACCACCCAGCTAGATGCCTCCAGAAGGAGGGTATGCTTTTGGCCAAACACCAACTCAACACTGCCAAACATACTTGACTCGGGTCCATTACCCCTCCCTCCCACCCATCTATCCCCTTAGCTGTATGCCTGGCAATAGGTAACATCAGATCGATGGGTTCTTTCGGTAATCCAGGAGGGATACCTCATAGAGTTTCTTCAAGTTCCCGACAGCACAAACTTCATTCTCACACCATTGTCACCTCCGCTACTGGAAGAGATACAGAACCTCCTGCTCAAAGACACCATAGAACCCGTTCCAGTGCTGCAACATTGCCTGGGTTTTTATTCCCATTATTTTACGGTCCCCAAGAAGGACGGAGGCCTTCATGGACCTAAGAAATTTGAACCATTATATCGCATACAAGAAATTCCGCATGATAACCTTGCAATCTATTCTTCCCCTCTTAGAGAGGGGAGTTTGGATGGTGACTCTGGACTTGCAGGATGCTTATATCCACCCTGCCCACAGGATGTTCCTGTGTTTTGCAGTAGGCGATAGACATTTTCAGTACAAAGCACTCCCCTTTGGGCTATCCACGATGCCCTGTGTCTTCACCAAGGTGATGGTGGTCGTTGCTGCTCACCTCCGTCTACAAGGTGTGCGGATATTTCTGTACATAGACAGCTGGTTACTGGTTGCAAATACCGAAACCACTTAACACTACCACATTACCCTGACCCTCAATACTCTGGAGGCTCTAGGGCTGAAAGTAAATCTTAAAAAATCGATGTTCGTACCCTCAACATGGGTGCAATTCATCGGAGCAATCTGGACTCGACAGTTTGCAGAGCATTCCTTCCTTCCAAGAGGGTGGAGGATATTATCTCCTTCATAGGTCTCCTGAGACGCCAAGGCATGGCCTCCGTGAGGCAGTTACAATGGCTGCTAGGACTCATGGCAGCCACCACATCAGTCATCATTTTTGCCAAGCTGTGGATGCGACCGCTGCAGCTGTGGTTCGTCAGGAAGTTCCACCCTCAGAGACAACCACAGTCCCTACATTTTATACTTCCAGAGCCTGTCTTGAACTCTCTCCTTTGGTGGGAAGACCCACAAAATCTTCTAGCGGGAGCCCAGTTCCACCCTTCAACTCTGAGGATGACCCTAACTTTGGATGCGTCCCTCTGGGGCTGGGGAGCACATCTCCGAGGAATCTGTGTGGGTGCCCAGTGGGAACCTCATGTGGCTCACCATCACATCAACTTTCTGGAGTAGTTAGCCATTCATTATGCTCTCCGGTCGTTCCATCATCTGGTAACTTGCCAGGTGGTAGCAGTACTTACTGACAACACCACGGCGCTCTGCTGTCTCAACTGTCAAGGCAGGACAGTGTCCAGAAGCCTCTGTCGGCTAGCCACAGACATTTGGAATGAATGTCAGCTGTGGGGCACATTCCTTGTAGCTGCCCATCTACCCGGGACCCTGAATGTGCAAGAAGACTTCCTCAGCAGAGGGGGTGCATCGTGGCATGAATGGGAGATCAACTGGGCGTATCTCCTGCCAGTCTTTCGCACATGGGGCCATCCAGATCTGGATGCATTCGTGACACAGGAGAACAAGAAGTGTCGTCTATTTTGTTCCAGGGCAGGGAAGGACCCTCGCTCCCTGGGAGACGGTCTCCTTTACCCGTGGACACACAAGTATGTGTTTCTTTTTCCACCCTTTCCCCTACTCACCAAGGTGATAGCCAAAATCCTGAGGGAAGGACTACGTTGCATCCTGGTGATCCCTTGGTGGCCCAGACAACACTGGTTCCCCACCCTCCTCCACATATCCAAGGGCTCCTTCATCCACTTCCCACCAGCACCGGATCTCCTCCTTGCGCAGGTGAGACAGGTGCTGCATCACGATGTGCTGCACCTGAAACTCACAGCATGGAAGATCCATTAGCTGGACTCAGAGATAGAATAGAACATGTGCTGTTGAATTGTTGTAAACTGTCTACTAGGGCTTCTTATGCTGGGAAGTGGAAAGCTTTCCTTTCTTACCTTCACTCGTTGGGGGTTCTCCCGCCTCTCACTGAACTGGTCATGATTTTTGGTTTCTTGTTGTCCCGTTTGGACTTGGGCCTCAGTCATACTTCATTGAGAGTATATTTAGCAGCCATCTCAGCTAATCATCCTGAGGTGGATGGATCCTGAGGTGGTCTTCTCGCATCCACAGACCAAACAGTTCCTGAAGGGACTCAGGCACCTTTCTCCTCCATCTCGCAGTCCTATGCCGGCCTGGGACCTTCTCTTAGTACTCACCAAACTGATGGGTAAGCCTTTCGAACCTATGGCTACCTGCAGTCTGCAACTCCTTTCCTGGAAGACTGCCTTTCTGGTAGCTGTTACCTCTGCCAGGAGGGTGAGGGAACTATCAACGCCACGCTGTGATTCCCCTTACCTGAATTTTCATCACGATGGTGTTACCTTAGCCCTGGACATTTAGTTTCTGCCTAAGGTAGTCTCGGAGTTCCATATGCGAGCCGACATTGTCCTCCCCGTGTTCTGCCCAACACCGCAGAACGACAAGGAATGCCATCTTCGCACCTTAGACGTGAAGAGGGCTTTACTCTTCTACCTGGACAGGACACGCTCTTTCTGAAAGACTCCAGTCCTTTTCGTCTCCCATGCCTTGCCTGCTCAAGGGAAGAAGCTGTCCTCTCAGTGGCTGTCCAGATGGATCGTGGAAACAATCAAGCTTGGCTACTTGCTTGCCAAGCAACCACTCCCGGGTCCGCTTCGAGTGCACTCCACCTGGGCAATAGCAACATCCACTGCCTTCCTGAGAGGTGCGTCGCTTGGTGACATCTGCAATGCAGCTACCTGGGCTACTCCTCACACTTTTGTGAAGCACTGTGCCCTCGATGTACGTCTTCATCAGCGTATGACAGTGGGATGGGCTGTGTTGCAGGTGGCGCATATCTAGGACCTTTAGCATCCTCCTCCAGGTAGGCGTATATTGCTTTCTAGTCTCCCGGAGGTGTGATGCACAGAGACCACGAAGAAGATAAACAGGTTGCTTACCTGTAACTGGTGATCTTTGAGTGGTCATCTGTGCATTCACACCACCCGCCCTCCTTCCCCTCTGCTTTTGGTCCTTTCTTCTTATCTTGTGACTGAGGGCAGCGGTCAGAAGGAACTGGTGGGATAGTTGTGCCCCTCCCCTAGTCATGCACATTGGAGCCCGGCACGTGTTCGGGGAGCGGGCACGAAAATCCCTTTTAGCTTTCTACAATACCGATCGGGGTCAGCACAGGCGCACTATATCCCAGAGGTGTGAATGCACAGATGACCACTTGAAGATCACCAGTTACAGGTAAGCAACCTGTTTTTCTCATGTCACGTTCTTTATCTTGTGTCATTTCCCATGCCTGTGGCATGGTCTGGTTTCCTGTCCATTTCCAGTTCGTGGACCAGAGTTGTGGGGGAGATGGTGATGGTGAGAAACATACAGGTAACAATATCATAGATGTGCAAAACTGCACATTACAGAAGGGTTGGGGGAGCATTGTGGGATGCATCTGTGACAACAACCCAGTGTCTGTGGTAATGTGTGTTTACATAGCCCACTGACATTTTCAGGAGAAGTTGCAACAAAACCTTTTTGTTGCAATGTGTATTTTACATAACTCTTTTACAACTGTTGCATCATACATACCATAACACAAACCTTTAGCAACTTCATAAATTTAATGCAGTTATTTTCACTATACTTTCATTTGACTTCTGGACTTTCCTCCTCCTCCTCTCTCCCCTCCACTCTCATTCAGGTATATTGCATCATTTTTATCAAGGTTTCCCCGAACAGTAGAACTTAAATCAAACCTCGCTAACATATCTTACAGTAAAATTGACTTTGTGACACTCTGTCAGTAAATCACCATGCATGGAGACAGTGAACTCATTATGGTAGCCTTGAAATAGAAGTCGGAAGAACGGTAAAAGATTAATTTTATATTTTCCCATCTTTTGTTCTTGGGCGGGAGAAGACTTTTCTTGAGCATCCAAGGCTTAATGCATTAGTCTGCCCCCACAAACATTAGGTAATAATGGGGGGCTATTTTTAACTTGGCAATTATTTCTAAAATGAGGAAGGGAATTTAAAAAAAGTGCGCAGGTAGGTGTTTAGAAAAACTGGAGGAGAAATGAAGTTTAAATTAACTCTAACTTATAAAACATAAAAGTTTCCTCATGGCAAAAATTGCTATTTGTGGGTAGTCTGTTACAGCCAGAATAGGGAATGACCACGGCAGGGGGGATGGATAGAGGGCAGAATTAAAGATGGACATCAGGACCTGGCTTCCCTCAAATAAGGGTCCAACCCACTGAAGTGCCCTGTGTCCTTAACTGGTTCTACTTACCATGTCGTTATGATGTTGTAACCTTTCACACATATAAGTTAATTTTCGTGTGATTCATACTTCCTCTTCCTTGATTCAATATTTAATCTATTTAAAACATTTTTAGCTGCCTTTCTTCTTTACAGATCTCAAGATGGCTTACAAATATAGATAAAATACATAGGATAACGTGCATTAAAGACATAAAACCAAAATTTAAGATCAGTACTCAGGATTGCTACTGAACTTAACCAAATGCAGTCCTAAATAAAACTGTCTTTTGCTGCCTCCTAAAGATTGAAAGTGAGAGGACCAGGCACACCTCCCTGGAGAGAAGAAGAGGAAGAGACTGGATTTATACCCTACCCTTCACTGCGCTTTCCCTTCCCCTCCCCATAAGCAGGTGGGGCTGAGAGCTCTCGAGAACTGCCCTTGAGAGGACAGCTCTGAAAGAACTTATGACTGACCCAAGGTCACACCAGCAGCTGTATGTGGAGAAGTGGGGAATCAAACCTGGTTCTCCCAGACTTCTTAACCACTGCACCAAACTGGCTCTACAACAAGAGGCTGTTCCATAATCTTGGGGCTGCCACTGAAAAGGGCCTCTCTTGTGTATCCACCAAATGAGCTTCTTTGATTGACGAGACAGTTCGGAGGACCTCTCCGTGTGATCTTAATTCCTGGGCAGGAACATATGGGAGAAGATGGTCCTTCAGATACCATGGTCCCAAACTTATGTAGGTCTTTAAGGGTCAAAACCAACATCTTGAATTGGGCCCAGGAATGGATCAATAGTGTAATTATTGGAGTCACGTGTTTCTGATAGCTGGACCCGACCTGCAGTCTAGCTGCAGTGTTCTGCGCTAGCTGGAGCCTCTGAACACTCATCAAGGGCATCCTCAGGTACACTGCATTGCAGTAGCCCAGTCTTTCCTCATTACACTGTGTTTATCTGTGCCCACAAGAGACTGTAACCTCTTTCTCATCATTTATTGTCTGTAACAACTGCATCTGTTTCAGTTCCTTACACAGTCTCAAATATGATGATTTACAACAGGCCTATTTCTGCTATAGCTCTGCCTTCTCCCTGTCCCTTTCCATGATTTTGGTTACAAAAATCTCTCTACAAAGATTTTCCATACTATATACATCAGATGAAGTGAGCTCCTACTAATGAAAGCTTACGCTGGAATAAACCTTGTTAGTTTTTAAGGTGCCACTGGACTTCTACTTTCTTGAGGGACAGACATTTGTTAGATCAATAAACCCTTTAATATTGAGATCTGCATTCTTGATTTAGTATTCCCTCTCATGAGGTTAGGCTTCAGCCAGCTTCAGTAGATTTTTTTTTTTGCCTCCTTCCCTTCTCTCCACCTTCCAGTGGCCATCTTTTCCAACCTGGCAGCATTCTACCATTCCAGTACTTAAACTGACTTAGGAGATGTTAGATTTACAGCAAAGTGAACCAAATCCTCCACTTGCTAATTTTCAGGAAAGGACAGAAGCCGATGCTTACCATTTCACATGCACGTAATCCGTTTTGTTTCTGTTCCACATAAATCTCTGTTAATTCCAGTTTGAGAAAAAGAAGACATATTTGGCAGTGCAGATTCTACACAATCATGCACATTGCATTCCTTGCAAAGTACACTTCCACTGATACATATATCTGCAGAGGAAATCAGATAGAAGCTCCACATATATGCCAGTTATATGTATATGTGATGTGTATTTAAATAAATGACATGTATACTGATAGGCCAGATTCAGAAGAGCAAGTGCAGGAACAGTGTATAGGGAGTTTATGTGTAGGTTTCTGAATAAACCTGGGGAAGTAGTGAGCTTGGGGGTGAGACAGAAATCGTGTACATTCATGGATATAGTTACGTAGTTTCTTCTGCAACCTATGAATGAAGGAAAAAATTGGCCTACATTAGCAATGGAAATTAATTTCAGAAGATTGGACTAGGGGGAATATCTTCATGGTATTAGCCTTCCATGGCGAAGATGTGTACCCGGGTTTCCCAGACCTTAGTGATATTAGTCTTCCCAGTTGCTTTTTTCACCCAGTTTTTCTAACAATTTTTTCAGTCTTGTCATTCCATTCAATTCCTTGGTTACACCCCAGTCCTTGTGTCTCCTCATGGTAAAGAGAGGAAGATGATTGGGAACTGAAAGACCAATACAAAATGTGGGTGCATGGAACCTAATTTGTAAGCAGACAAAATAAATGAGGCAGTAGGTTGCAAGTCAAGGCCAAAGTTGATTGGATCCTTAGGTGTCAGTTACACTGGCAGAACAGTACTTCTGTTGGTAGAGGAGAGGGTGACTTTTGCAAGTGCCACCTTCTACTGCAGATACCCTACTTTTCTCCCACCATTGTTGCTGAGGTTCCATTGCACCCCAAGGGACAGAATTTGGGGTGAACTGCAACAGGAAGGGAGGGGACAGAAGTCTTATTCTACTTGAAGAATTCTCACCCTGCATTAGTGGAATCTGAACTTGCTGACTCTGAGAGGCAGTGAGACCTTGGGGTAGTAGTGGATAGTTCAATGAAAATGTCAACCCAATGTACCCCAACAGTGAAAAAGGCCACCTACTGGGGATTATTAGAAAAGGGATTGAAAATAAAACAGCCTGTATTATAGTGCCCTTTGTATAGATCTATGGTGCAGTCTCATTTGGAATACTGTGTTCTGTTGTGGTCACCATATTTCAAAAAGGACATTGTGGAACAGTAAAAAGGACAGGTGAATGCAACCAAAAAGACTAAGGGGTTGGAGCATCTTTCTTATGAAAGAAATGACTAAGAGGGGGCATGATAGAGGTTTATAAAATTATAGACAGGGTAGACAGAACTTTTTCTCCCTTTTCCCAAATGCTAGGACTTGAGGACATCCAATAAGTTTGACAGACAATAGATTCAGGGTGGACAAAAGAAAATACTTCTACACTGAACAAGTGACTAAAATGTAGAACTTACTGCCAGAGGATATAGTGATGGCCACAGGCACAGCCATCTTTAAAAGGAATCAGATTCATGTAGGATAGGTCTATCAATGACTACTAGTCATGGTGACTACAAGGAAGTCCATATAACAGGCAGTAAATCTCTGAATACCAGTGCCAGGAGGCAACATCAGGGGAAAGCCTTGGCCTCTATGCCTTGTTGGACCTTCAGAAGAACTGGTTAGCCATTGTCTGAGACAGGATACTGGACTAGATGGATCATTGGTCTGATCCTGTAGGGTTATTCTTATGTACCAGCTTTTGCTGAATTGGAACTGCTTTAGATTAAAATTTTGTTTTATAGTTCCATCACTTCTTTTTTTTTAATTAAAGTAAATGTAACAGAATGGCATATTCTTAAAAAGAAGAAATAATAACCATTGTAGGATAAAGAGAATGGCATTAATCACTGTAGGACAGAAAGATAGTTTCTGACAAGCCAGTATAAGAAATGTGAGACATATGATAATTGAAGCTCTGTCAAACAAGAGGAGTCGCTACAGAGAGCCTGAACAAAGGCTGTGTTAAATGTAAAGTCATGTGTGGTAACTTGGTTTTGAGGGGAAGGCAATAGTGCTCTGCCATGAATAGTTCTGTCACTTCTGAAGCATTATTGAGTTTCTAAGTGCTGCTAATTTCTACCCCAGATGCCCTTTTTGTTGGCAAAATACATAGAACAGTGGCTGTACAACATTGTCACCTGCACATTAGTAATCAGTGTCCGCAAAGTACTTCTACTTTCCATTTGCCATTTTTTCTGTACACAGAAAAGCACCTGTGGTACAAAATAACCCCAGAAATCTACTTGTTTGTGCTTTGGGTGCTTTTTCACCCTGGTGTTTGAGATAAAAAGAAAAATACCCCACAAGTGCCCCCCCTCCCCAGACTCACTGATCTAGGGATTTTTTTTTTTAATCCCCTGAGAACAGGGTAGCTTTATTAATTTTTGTTTCACCTACATAACTACAAAGGAAGAAAAAGGAAAAGGGGGAAAGGGGAAAAAAAAAACCCAAACCAAAATAATAAAACCCCGGGATACAGACAGTAAATAAAGAAACCCACACTATAACTAAAAACCCAAGAAAGGAAGGTCTTTTACAGTTAGTATACGGTTAGTCATAAAACTTATAATTCTTCGTTTAAGTCAATGAATTTAGGAGTTAGTGAGTCCATTTTAGTAATTATCAATTTTCTTCTCAGTGTGCACAAAGTCTCTTTCATCCACGTCAGTTATAAATCTTTCAGTTCATAAGGGTTACTTGGGTACTCTTAACCGCAAGTCATACGTGTCTCTAGGGATTTTTTTTTTAAGTTCTCTAGAGGGTGTGAGAGGGAGAGAGCTCCTCGTAACATCTGCCTCACCACAGAGAGATGTTTTTGGGGTAGAAAAATACCCTAGGCTAACTGCAAAGTGTACAGGTTTTAATATTAGTATAGCTGTTATTTTTTCCCTCATGTGAAAGTATGTTTTCAGACCGTAGTGGTTTGGCTGTTGTAAAGAACAATGCTTTCTGCCGCCACAAATAAATATTCTACATTGTGGGACATTTTTCAACTCCAAGACACTTTGGAGTTTGGCTTGGAGAAGATATAAATACAGTTAGTGTGATTTCTTTCGGATTGTTTCCAAAAATAGCAGTGCCTTCCTAAGCCGAGTTGCACCTTCGTCCATTGATTCAGTAGACTTGGAAATGTATATCTCTCCTTACAATTGTACTGTACATTTCTTTTCTTAAACAAAAGTGTCCCCCCCCCTAAATACTTTTTGAAGAAAATAATAGATTTGTTGTGTGGGATTTCAGTGAAATGCCTAGGTCAGATTGCAGCAATTTAGGCCTGCTGGAACGCAAGGTGTCTTTGGATGGCAAACTATAACATACATTGCCTACAAATTGCATTCGGTTTATCATAATTAAGATTGGCCTAGTTGTGATGCTGCAGTGCATTTTATATGTTTGGGAACACACCCTCCCTTCAGAATTCTCTAGATTGTTTGCAGTTGATCTCTTGTCTTGTAGCTGATGAATGTTGCTGGTATGAAGAAATACCTACCTATTCATGGAAGCTGAAAACTCCATTCTGACTTTGTTAAAAAGAATTCTTAGTAAATAAAATCAGTATCCAAGTTGTCTTTCCTTCACTGATAACACATAAAGTTTCATCTTCCTAAGATTTATTTATTCATTTATGCTATGCCTTTCTCCCCCACTGGGAACCCAAAGTGGCTTGCATTGTACTCTTCTCCATTTTATCCTCCCAACAACCCTTTGAGGAAGTTTAGGCTGTTTGTATGTGACTGGCCCAATGTCATCCTTCAAGCTTCCATGGCAGAGTAGCAATTTAAACCAGGGTCTCCCAGATCTTAGTTTGATACTCTAACCACTTCACCACACTGGCTTTTCCTGTACATGTAGGTTCCCTTGAATTTCCCAAGTTCCTCATTGGATGCACAATGCAGCATCATCATACAGTCATGCATTTTTCATGGCGCTTACTTACTGCTTTACTAATGGGATTCAAAACTGCTTGTGTATCTCATTACTTAAAATGTTGGATTTTATCACTTTATCAAAGAGGCTTCTGTTGCTATGAAGGTTGTTGACTGCCACCATGGCTGGGATGTAGAATTTCTGAACAAACAAGCAATACTTCCCAGGAAGAGCAACATCAAACTCAGAAGTTGCTCAAAGAGCTGTTAGAACAAGATAGATGTGCTACTAATTGTAAATGCCAAAGGTCTTCCGCAGATTTGGGAGATACTTAAGATGGCAATGTGCTATGATATCCATCATAACAAATCATGGATGTAATATTTGGGCATTGACCGTGCCAAATTAGGATGGCCTGATTAAAAAGACATTTTAAACATTTTTTAAAAATGAGCAAGACTAAATGATATTGAAACTTGCATTATGGAATCTCAGCACTGTTGAGCAAGCCAATATGATATCTAGAGGCAATCTGTCGCCTTCAATCGTAGAGGACAGCCATCATCATAAGCAAATGATTTAGAGAAATTAGAGTTCTTGGGCTGATTCTCCCCCAAAAAAGTTGGAATGGCTGTAAGGGCCAGATGATGAAGAAGAATGAGAGTACGTTTGCTGCAGCCTTTTGTGATTATTTACAAAGGCTTTTGTTTAAACGAGAGAAGCAAGAAAATAGGCATATGCCAAATACAGCTTTATCCAGCATGATTCTGATTGATGATTCTGTTGGCATAGTAGGATAATGCTCCAAAATTCTCTTGGATGATGCTCCAAAATTCTCTTGGCATTCTAAAGGCGCTGTATCAAAGGCACTTGGATTTCTCAGTGGGCTTTGATACAGTTGACCACCCCAGAAGAGGGGAGGGGAGGGGAGGGCCCTTCCTGGAGATTTTCAGGAGGCACCGCAAGGCCTGTCTGTTTGCAAGGGCTTTTGAAGGAGTTTAAGTGGCGGGCTTTTTTAAGGGGGGGGATTTGGGGCTTAATATTTTATCTTTGGTTTTAGCTGGGGATGTTTTAACTATTAATGTAAGCCCTCTTGAACCAAGAGAAAAAGTGGCATATAAATATTTTAATTAATAAATAAAAATTACAAATACTGGTTTTAGACCCGTTTGGTGGTCTTGGCTTCCACGTAGAGTTGCTGCCCTAAGTAATGCCTCTGTTCAAAGGGGATGTCAGTTTCTGTGAGCCACCCATCTGTACTTATTGGTTAGAATTGGGCCAAGAGAGCCCTTTGGCCTCGGGGTTGGAAGGGAGAGGGTTATCAGTCACCCGGGCCCTTCTTTACTCCCAACCACTGTTATTTGGGTCAGGAAACCGTTTACTGATTTAAAACATTTTAAGGGTCCCCAAGGAGGTGAACAACAAAAACAAGCTTAAACACACATACAGATAAAGAAAATTAAAATACATAGACACATGAATGGGAAGGAGGATCAATGAGAATCAGGGACAGAACACCAGAAAAGTCTTGCTGGTGGAAAACATTGATATCTCCTCAGGGAAAGAATTCCATCATTTTGGTGCCATGACTGAGAAGGCTGTTTCTTGGGTTGCTGCCCATCCAGCTTCAAATAGCAGGGGCACCCAAAGGAGGGCCAGATTTGTCCCTGATAGATTTCCTTCTCAGCTATAAATAATGTGTTGTAATACTGCATGTGCACCATGTGGTTTTTCATATTCCTGTGAGGGAAACTTGTCTCCTGAGAAGACAGAGATGAAATACTGAACCCCGCTGGCAGATGCTTCACCTAGAATGCCACAGCTAGCAGAGCCCCTTCTAGGCATCCAGTTGATGCTCGAAAAAGGCAGCTGTTCCTTATCTTTCTGCTGTGCTCATTTTGGTGCCATCCCATTACGGTCCTCCCAGTGTCAGTGAGTCATCCAGATCCTCTGGATCCTGTGGTCCTCCTCAAAGAACTGCAGTTCCTACATCACAAGGATGTTGTGAGGATAAAATGGAGGAGAACAATGTCAGCCGCATTGGGTGCCCATTGGGGAGAAAAGCAGGGATAAATGGATAAAGGAGCACAAGTACCCTAATTTGTTGGAAGGGTTGGGGCTGTTTCTTTCTCATCAAAGGCCGGTAACAGAAATGCAGCTAATCCGTTGGGACCACAGCCAGAATTCCGATAGAGGGAAATCCAAATTAACCAAATACCATTGAGAGCCCATTTGCAGACCTGCTGCATAGAGACAGTGGCGAGGAAAAATCATCTGCCTTTATCGCATTTCTTCTGTGCTGTCTGGCATAGCTGTTTCGCGTGCTACACAGGCTGCTTCAGGTAGACCCCAGAAAGACCAGCTAGAACCCTGAGTAACCTGATGTGACTTACTTGTTCAGCATTCTTCAGATGAAGGTCTAGCTGAAATGCCACACCCATTCCAGTAGAATGATGTGAACTGTCTAGAGCCCTCTCTGTGTTGAATGGACTTCAGTTGTTGCAGCTAGGAGAAATGGACAGGGTAATTAGGCAAGTGCCGCCTATGAAAGTGCCACCTACAAAGCTGCATGTGCCAGCAGTACCCAGTTTGGCTTCTGACATACAGCAGAAGAGGAGCAGCCAGTTAAGCCTGGGAAGTGGTAAGTCCACCTGCTCAAAGGCTCTCCATCTTCTGAAGTCAGTCAGGTTGTTATCCAGAGAGCGTATTTTCTATTGTGGTCCGTTTGTTGTGGAATTCCCTTCTTACTCATATTTACCTGGGTATTTATTACACTGATGTCTTCTGGTCATTACTGATGTCCATCCATCTCTCTCCTCTCTCTCGCTTTTAATTGCATCTAGCTTTCTGAAAGGTGTGGCTTATTGCTGGATTTCTTTTTAATGGGATAGTTGTTTGATTATTTCGGTTGTTCCTGAGTTCTACTAAAGTAGAAAAATGCGGTAGAAATCACTTCATCAAAATATTTTGTTTATGTATATACCATTGGGGAGGAAAGGTCACATGGTACAGCTGGCTCTCATCAGATCTTGGAAGCTAAGTAGAGTTGGTACCTTGTTGGGAGACCACCAAGGGACACTCTTCAGAGTAAGGTAATGGCAAATCACATCTGCTTCTCTCTTACCTTGAAAGCCCCTTGCTGGGGTCACTGTGAGTTGGTTGTGAGTTGTTAGCCGAAACGTATGTATGTGTATATATATATTATGGCCCCATATATAGATAGATAGATCTAGATATAGCTGCTTGTATGTGGACATCATTCTAGCTTTAAATTTTAGACTAACTTCCATTTTTAGAGATATGTGGTCTTTCATGGGGAGGGGCTGTATGGTTCCATACTACCACATAGTAAAGCAAAGAAGGACGGTGACACTATGGTATTCAGATTGCTACACAATGCAGCCCCTGTAACTGTGGTTTGGACACCACTGAATCTTTCAAGTTCAGTAAGGAAAAGGCAATAATTTAAAATGCCTTCGGTTTTACTTACGTAGGTGCTTTTCGAGCCACCAGATTTGGTAAATCGTGAGCATGCATGCAGAATGCTAGGATACGTATCACGGAAGCACAACTCAGGGTCTTGTTTAATGTATCCTTCCATCTCAATGAACTCGTCAAATGGGAGATGTACTGCTTGAATACATCTGAAAAGCTTCCCCTTTTACCCATGGCGCCCTGGAGCTGCCTCCCGAGGGAGATGACTGTGGAGAGTCTTCTTGGAAGCAAGTTATCCTTGACCCAAAAACACGCACAAGAGAAGTGTGGTCAGAGGCCACTGTCGATCCACTGTTGCAAAGGGATTCTGAAATTATAGTTTCTGCATATATATATATGTATTTTAAAAAATTCTATTCATTTTCCCATCCTTGTTTATTCAGCCAAAACGAAATAAGGGGGAAGTACACTACTGTGTCTTTGCATTAGCAATGCAGAAACAAATGGTGCAGGGAGTAATGTTGCTTCAGTCCCTAGGTGCTGTGGCTACCATTCTTGATGGGCTCAATCACAGCAGTACAAGAATGGGTTCCAGCTGGGTGAGAGAGTTAACGAGTAGAGATTCATAGCAAACACAGCTTTACATTTAATTGGTGATTCTGTCTGTTGAAATAATGCCGTCTTTCCCAATTTTCTTTTATTCAGAGTTTCTTTAAAATGGATAATAGAAGTTCAAACAGTAAATGGCATTTCCTTGTGGAAACATAGAATTAGCACACCAGGAATGTTTACTGCTTTTTGTATGACTTCGTGGCATTCGGCAGCTGTTTGGTCGGTTGTTGCATACACAGTCTCCTGCTCTTGTAGAGATGCCATGTATTGCAAATTAAAAGCGTAGTCGCTATGCCATGTTGTTAATCGCAGATTTAAAGATTCTCTGTCTCTGCTTTTATATGGGATGTGGGGAAAGTAAAGCCTTTAATGTATTAGATATTTCTATGGGTGCTTCTGTTCCATTAAGAATCTGCTGAAAAATCTGCAGATAGACTCTGTAGGCGAACAGTGATTTCTGAGAGTTGAAGGTTTCTTTATAGAGACTTATTGTCTGTATTGCGTTTACATCGATCTACTCTCTTGCAGGTGTTTCTAGTAGGTTTCGAAGGGTTTCTTGAAGGTACTAAAAAACCCTTAATTCTGCAACCAAACAGTGGTGTAAGCACCATTATACTAGCTTCACCCTGCTAATAAACTCTCTTTTGTCTCTGTGGCCTTCAACCCATGGGGCAGAACCCTCAGGTGGGTGTGGAGCCTCTCTTGCTGGATCATGAACCCCTTTAGAGCCGCTTTTTTTGCAGCCTTTTTGGAGGGACCTGCTGCATTGAGAGGAAGGATATGAGTTCCCTGCCTCTTTTTGCATCCATTCTGAAAAAGGACAGCAGGGGAGTGAGGCAAGGTCTCTCCATGGCTGTGTGACCCTTGGCCTGTGCTCGCTGCAGTACACCTCCTAGTACTTGGCTTGTGTTCCTTGCCTCCAGCTTCTTTGGTTTGTTGCTTGTTGTTTGGGCCTCTACACTGGTTAGGTTGTAACATTGGCTCTCCCATCTCCTGTCACAGGACTCTGATGTAATGTGATTTCCATTCACATAGTTTGGTAGTTCCTGGGTTGGGAAAGGCTGGAAGACTGCTGCTCTTTTGATGCTGTGCAGTACAATCCAAATCATGTTTGCAGTCTGTCCCAGTGAGTTCTATGAGATTTTCTAGTGAGTGATTAGCATTGCATCTGAAGTTGTACATACTGTTGTTGTTCAGTCGCACAGTCGGGTCCGACTCTTCGCGACCCCATGGACCAGCTCCCGCCAGACCCTCTTGTCTTCCACCGTCCTTTGAAGTTTGCTCAGTTTCATGTTCATTGCATCTATGACACTGTCTAACCATCTCATCCTTTGCCGTCCCCGTCTTCTTTGACCTTCAATCTTTCCCAGCATCAGGGTCTTCTCCAGTGAGTGCTCCCTTCTCATTTGGTGGCCAAAGTATTTGAGCTTCAGTTTCATTATCTGGCCTTCCAGGGAACAGTCAGGGTTGATTTCTTTTAGGATTGACTGATTTGATCTTCTTGCAGTCCAAGGGACTCTCAAGAGTCTTCTCCAGCACCATAGTTCAAAAGAATCTATTCTTCGGCGCTCGGCCTTCCTTATAGTCCAACTCTCGCAGCCATACATGACTACTGGGAATACCATTGCTTTGACCATGCGGACTATTGTTGGCAGGGTGATGTCTCTACTTTTTATCATGCTGTTTAGGTTCGCTATCGCTTTCCTCCCAAGGAGCAGGCGTCTTTTAATTTCATGGCTGCTGTCACAGTCTGCGGTGATCTGGGATCCCAGGAACGTGAAGTCTGTCACTACTTCCACGACTTCCCCTTCTATTTGCCAAGGAGTGATGGGGCCGGATGCCATGATCTTAGTTTTTTTGATGTTGAGCTTCAAGCTCAACTGTATACTGTATACGGCCACAAATTGTGTATTTTGGCCTATATGAAATGATTATTTTTAATGGAAGAAAGAGGCACTAATTTTTGATGTAAGAAAATGTAAATAATTTGTTTCTTTGGTGTTGTTTAATGTTTAAGGAGCCGTTCTTCATCCCTCCCAAAGACACCAAAGATTTTATAATGATCACCATGACCTGGGTAACTTCAGTTTTAATAATCAGTTACATAGACATCCACTCCTGCCTCCCTTCAACTAGGAGGGACCATCTTTTCCACAATCCATGGATATTTTCTCCTTTAATACTCCCCTGATACTTCTTTTTATCTCTGAATTATTAGCATCCATTGAGGAAACCTTCAACTGTTTTGAGCCATATAACCTAATAAACACATGGTCAGCCGACAGTTGCAGTAATACCATTATAGATCACAGCACTGTGAGTCTCTAATAGAACACATCTGGCAAGGGCCCATAACCACACACCAGATCACAAGAAAGAAATGAAGACAATAGACAGTGACGGAATGTGTAAACACCAGACAACAACAAAGAGGAAGTAAAACAAAATTTAATACACTCAAACTTTGGCAAAAAATGAAACCAGGTCGATTGTGCTTTCTGTGTACTACACTATGAAGGAGATCATTTTAAACATAATGGTTCAAGTCAAGGCTGGGAATGTAGGGATTTCTTTTGCCATCTGTATTTCACCCATTAGCAGTCCAGCCTGTATTATTCATATGTAGCAAAGGACTCTCTGAATAGAGAAAGGGTGTTGAGCATGCAGAGTATACATGTCCAGTGTATGTGAGGATTTGTTTATGGGAGACATGGAGGCAAAGTAATTTGGTTATGCAGTAGAATTTCTTCCCATCTGGGTTTAGGTCTGGTTATGGGAGTGCAACAGCCTTGGTTGCCCTGGTGGATGACTTATACCAGGAGATGGACAGAGGAAGCATGGCTCGGTTGATTCTCCTGGATTTCTCAGGAGCTTTTGATATCATTGATCATGCTATCCTTCTGGACTGGGATTGGGAGACAATGTTCTGCAGTGGTTCCGGTCGTACCTGTAGGGTAGGTTTCAGAAAGTGGTGCTGGGGGACTGCTGCTCAGCCCCTTGGCCTTTGACCTGTGGAGCCCCACAAGGTTCTGTCTTATCCCTTATGCTCTTTAAAATCTACATGAAACCACTGGGAAAGTCATCCAGAGATTTGGGCTAGGCTGTCAGCAGTGGGTGGATAACTCTCAGCTCTATCTCATACTTCTAGCAGATCCCCAGGAGTCTATAGGAACCCTGTACTGGTGCCTAGAGGCAGTTTTAGGGTGGATGAGGTTTAATCTAGACAAAACAGAAGTGCTACTGGTGGGCAGAAGATTTGACCTGAGATGTGGGTGGGGTTGCACTCCCCTTGAAGGAACAGGTCCATAATCTGGGGGTGCTCTCGGCCTACTGCTGGATAAGCAAGTGGCAGCTGTGGCCAGGAGTACCTTTTTAGCAGCTTTGAGTAGTTAGGCAGCTGTGAACTTTCCTGGGCAGAAAAGATCTGGCCGCTGTGGTACATGACCTGGTTATGTTTAGGTTAGATTACTGCAATGCCCTCTACTTGGGGCATGATTTTATCATGTATGTTTTAAATGGTTAGCTGCCTTGGCGGCCCTTGTAAGGGCAGAAAGGTGGGATACAAATTTTGTAAATAAGTAAAAATAAATGGAAGGACTACTATAAGTCGTGAAAACAGTAGTATGGCTGGGATTGCCAACTGCCTAGAGAAAAAAGTCCCTTTAATAGAGGCTTAACGGGATGTTTTTTACCAAGTGATGTTATTTACCTCCATGCTATGAAAAGCTTCAGCCGCTCTTTTCTACGCATTAAACTTCTATTAAATGACATTTTTCTCCAGACCTGTTGTATAACTGTGCTACCCAAAGTATAACTGTTCTGTTGTAGAAAAGATTCTGTTACTTTGAAGTATGAACATGAGTTCTAGACTTCATTATATATGAAAGCTCTTTTCAATCAGTTTAAAAAATGGGAACAGATGATCCAGTCTAAAATAAAGCCAAGTCACTGAAAATCATTAAGTTCTTGATATTAAGCTGAAATGAGAAATTATAATGCAGCTGTTACTCAATATTTCATCGTATGCATATGGTACTGTTCTAGTAACACTTTCTTCGATATCACTCTTGTGCTCAATAGAATGGAATTTTTCATTTTTTACTAGGCCACCAGTAGTGGTGTGCATTCAGATACACTCAAGAGGAAAATGTACCAAAAATACCTTATTTGTATGGTTTTTTTTGGGGGGGGGGTATTTTGGAAGACCAAAAAAAATGGTCCACAAAATCCCAGAAATATTAAGAGTTACTAGGATGATCAGGAGCTAGCATTTGCAGGCTTCCTGGGACTGCTTTTGCTTTCCTTTTCTCCCCCCCCCTTTTCTTTCTGTGTCTCCAGAGTTTCTGTGGGATTCCCAGGAGCTTTTAACTGAGGGGTAACCAGCTAAGACTCAAACACGACTGAATGGCTAACAAGAACAACAGCAAACCCGCCCATATCCATCAGGGTACATGGTATTAAGAGGATGGGGCTTTCTCAAGGTTGTTTTGGCCTTCCAGTCCACTCCCCTGTAGTTTTGCTTTGCAGAAGCCAAGGCTTGGCAATATCATTGGGTAGGGTCCTTACCCTCTGTATACCGGGGGAGTCCAGCGCTGCTCCAGGAGGCCACGCGTGTGCGAAAACCATAGAGTTTTCCCTCGGATGACTGCGGCCCCGCCCTCAACGCGCCCGATGCGATTGTGTCACTTCCGGGTGATGTGCTGATGCCGGGCACGTTGCATGCTTTGGGGGTGGGGTTCCCCCGGGGCCCGATCTGCCACCGGCGGGTAATGGGCCTCTTGGGCGGGGGTTTCCCCGCCCCCCGGGGGGACTTGACAAGCCTATCATTGGGGTTGCCTAGCAGCCCCCAACAGGCCCCGAGCGTTCAGTGAACTTTCTTTTCTTAAAGCCACCAGCATTGTTTCTGTTATTTGGAGGAGTTTTAATTCCCCAACATTTTGTATTTGATTTTTCTGCTACTCTGTGACTTCAGGTTTGTAGAGAAATCTCCCTGATCTGTCCTAGCTCCCCTTTGCAGCTCTGTCAATCCTATCCTCTCTGGCACAGTTCAGAAATAAATATATTGGTTATGTATGCCTTTCATTTATTTTAGTGGTAGAGAGTAAAAAGTTTCTAAATGGAAAACATTACTTGCATTTTTTTTTTAAAAAAACTACCTTTATCTCTAAATGTCTCATTCCTGCCACATTGCAAGGGATGGACCTGCTTTCAATTAGAAATGATTGAATTCTCAGACGAGTGCCATTGAGACAGCAATTATTCTGAAAATTGTTTGCTACTTTCTAATTTGTTTTAAGTACTATCTTGACTTCGTGGCTACCTTGGCAATTTTTCTTCAAGTGCAGCTCCCAGGTTAAATGAGAAAGAGATACTTCACCAATCCAGTATTTGAATATAGCAACTCTCCCTTACGGTACAGAATGTTACAGATAGGATTGCCAACCTCCAGGTGGTGGCTGGAGATCTCCCACTATTACAGCTGGTCTCCAGGCGACAGAGAGCAGTTCACCTGGAGAAAGTAGCCACTCTGGAAGGTGGACTCTATGGCATTATATCACGTTGATGTCCCTCCCCTCCTCAAACCCCTCCCTTCTTAGGCTCCACCCTCAAAATCTCCAGGTATTTCCCAATCTGGAGCTGGCAACCCTAGTTATAGAAGTCTCAGAATATAAAATACTTCTTATCTCAGTGGCTTGTGTCCAGATATGTTGTGCAGTTAAACAGTGATGGTACGATTTATAGGACAATGCCAATTATGGTTGGTGCAGCGGTTTTCTCATGTGTACCCTACAAAATGGAAGATCAATATTTATTGCATCACAGGAAATGATTGAAATAGGACCCTATTCCGGGACACGGCAATTAACGATCTCATAATTTGGGAACGTGTTTTATCATGGTAAAATGAAGGCGACAGTCATTTTATGGAGTTTCTACTTAATTGCAGGTTTTTTAAAAAGAGCTTCATTGAATTTTATCTACCGCTGCACTAATTTATGTGGAATTTCTGAACCAAGGGTTAGGCTTGGCATTTCAAAATGATCCAATTTGCACATTGTTCTTCCTGAACTCAGACTAATCAGCTTTTAAAATATCTGAAATATAGGATGAGTTAGTAATGTAGTTTTCCTAGGAATACAGCACTACATACCTAGCTAAAATAGACTGGAATAGTGTTAATGGAATTCCTGGAACTAGATGCTACCTTACAGGGTTTCTCCCATCCAGAGGTTGATTTGGGGGGGGATCGCCGTTCCCCCGGGTGAGGTGCGGGGAGGCGGGGCACACAACGAAGCCCCACCCCCCGCTTCCGGCCCTCATTTAGCCAGGAGGAAGCAGGAGAAGAGGGAGGGTAAGTTGCTTCCTCCCCGCCTCTCCCCACCCCTGCCTGCCTGGGGCCAGGGAGGGCCTTGGCTAGGCTTCCTCGCACTCCCGCCGGCCTTGCAGGTCCACCGCCGGGCCCCTCAGTGGAGCTGCAAGGCCGGTGGCGGCCGGGACCGGTGGGGGGGGCCTTCGCAGGGCTTCCTCGCACTCCCGCCGGCCTTGCAGGTCCACCGCCGGGCCTTATGACACACTTCCGGTGATGGCAGGGGGCGTGGCCTTATGACACACTTCCGGTGATGTCAGGGGTGTGGCCTTATGACACACTTATGGTGATGTCAGGGTGTGTGGCATACGCTAATGAGTTCCCCTAGCTCTTTTTCTACTAAACGACCCCTGCTCCGATCACAGTTCTCCACATATCCCACTGCACCAGGGTTCCCAGTGGTAATTTTAGAAGATTCATGATGATACAATCTGCGGCCTGCGTGTGAGGCCTCCCAAACCTGGATAGATAACTGAGGGATAATGAAGTAAAGGTAAACTGAGAGGAACAAAATGGTTGGTTTTTAAAGTTTAGTCAGAAAGAAACACATATCTGAGGTAACTATTAACACTTAAACAAGAATTACAGAGTATAGGGTTCAAATGGTATGTGTCTAAGGAAAATCCCTTTCTCAGGCAGGCTTATTATGTGTAAATACAGGACACTGCTGCAACTAAGTTACACATTAGACCAGAGGAGTCGAACTTATTTGTTACAAGGGCCAAATCACATAAATGTCACTTTGTCAGGGAGGGGCCATGTGTGCCATGAAATGTAATGCTGGGTACCGGAGATATTTTACCGTGACCCACACCCCTTCTCAGCACCTAACTAACCACCCTTTACTCAATACGCACAAGAAATTTTGCACAGCACAGAGAGCTGTTGCCTGACAATCGAGGCGCAACAACCAGAGACTCTCTTGGTTAGTTAGTTGTTGCAGATTTTCTGGACTGTATGGCCGTGGTCTTGGCATGGTAGGACTGATGTTTTGCCAGCAGCTGTGACTGGCATCCTCAGAGCCAATCCATATGCAAAAGAACCTCCTCAGGAAAACTCCTCCATGTCTGGGGAACTCCTACAAGATAATGACTCAGCCCTACCCCACCTTCCTGAGTAGATATAAATTACTTGCCTATCATTTTTCTTCTCACCTTGACACTGAGAGTACTCCATCTTTCTGTGTCATACCTCTGAGGATGCCAGTCACAGCTGCTGGCAAAACGTCAGGTCCTACAATGCCATGACCACGGCCATACAGCCCGGAAAATCTACAACAACGAATTAACTCTGGCCGGGAAAGCCTTCAACAACACATTTCAGAAGCTTTTGATGAGCTGAAGTGTTGCATTTCATTGCTGTAGGTGCAGCCACCAAAGACCAGTGGCCAAGTGGCATCAACAGGGAACCGAACAAGCCCTGCCTTAAAGAAACTTCTATGGTCATCAGGCTTTGGAGAGGGGAGTGGGGTGAGGCAGCCACACAATCCCACACTTGCCTGAGGGGAGGGGGGTGAGGCAGCCATACAGTCTCACACCTGTCTCTGTTAAAGTCCCAAATTCAGCAACAAGCTTGAACCATAAGGGGAACTGCAGTGCTCCCCAGCACCACAAGTAATCTTCCAAGTGCTGCTGCTCTCCAAAGATGCCAGCTCCACTCTAAGTGCCTTTTGCAGACATTTTTCCTGCCAGCTCCACGGCATTATGAAACCACACAAAATATTATTCCCTATGTGCAGGCGTACAGACACAAATCCAGAGTCTGCCTCTACTGTGCGTTAACCCAGCGCCCTTTTCTGAATGCCTGCTCCTGTCCCTGACCTTTGTCTCTCCCCCCCCCCCGCTCCCATTCAGACTGTTATATAAAGCAGCGCTTGCGTGCAGGGAGGTCAGAGAGCTTGCGTGTGTTTTGGCTTCACTTCTTATTTAATCCTCCATGTGCTGCCGAGGGAGGGAGGGAGGCAGGAGAGGAGCTGCATACATGTGGTTCAGCAGCTCAGCAGGCTCCACTCACCCAACTTGGTGGGCCTCCTCTGCCTTGGTGCTCTTGCACACGTGCCGCCCCTTCTAGTGTCCTGGCTCCACTGTTGGACCTCCTGATGGCACCTGGTATTTTGGCCACTGTATTGGACTAGATGGGCCATTGGCCTGATCCAACAATGGCTTCTCTTATGTTCTTATGTTCTTACATAAGCAGCATGCTTTTCTCTCTTGCCTGGGCTGGTGCGCTCAGCACACCCGGCCAGTTGTTCCATTCCCATCTCTCCCTTATTATAAAAGAGTAGTGGGTGCCAGAATTCTAAAATTGGCCCCTTTAGTGTTAGGCCGAAAAAACTGCCACTCGGAAGACACTGGCTGGGTTCATTGGCTGCTTTGTGCAGTCCCGGCCAGCGTTCCAAGGTCATTTACATATGGAAGCTGATTGGACTACACTCCATTCCACATCTCAAACCCACCCACCCCCCTGCAAGGCAGTTGGAATTTTCAGTTGGGAGAGGAGAATGATGTCAGCTGCTCCCTAGGCAGAGGCTGTGTGTGTGTGTGTGTGGGGGGGGGGTTGTAAAGACAGACAGGCAGATAAACGTTGGCTGATGGTTGCCAACTCCAGGTTCGAACTCCAGGACATAGGGTTGCCAACTCCAGGTTGGAAACTTCCAGGATATTTTAGGGATGAAGCCTGCTGAGGGTGGGATCTGAGGAGGAGGAGGAAGAGGGGGACCTCAGACAGATACAATGCCATGCTGCCCACACTCCAGACAAGCTGTTGCCAGTCTCCAGGTGACAGCTGGAGAGATCTTAAAGCTTTGGTGCTACTACAAAGTTCCCCAGGAGCCCAAAACAGAGTAGTGTTTTGGAAAATCTTGAGGAATTGTTTGGTGCATTTACGATGGGGCTCCTGGGGAACTATTGTTGCCAATCTTGGCCCAGCAGCCATCAAACCATTCTCTTCAACCCCCTGCTGTGCAGCTGACTTCCCCCTAGGGTTGCCAATCTCCAGGTGGGACCTGGAGATCTCCCACTGTTACAATTGATCTCCAGATGACAGAGATCAGTTCCCCTGGAGAAAATGGATGCTTTGGAGGGTAGACCCTATGACATTACACCTGCTG
>NW_015173134.1:148616-150185 GCF_001447785.1 Gekko japonicus
CGCTGGCGGGAGCCGCGGTCGCCCGGGCCGAGATTGGGGGGGCAAGGCGGGCGACAGAAGGCCGATGCCTCCGTCGCCCGGCCCTCTACAGAATCCACCCCCCAAACCTCCAGGTATTTCCCTCCTTAGAGCTGGCAACCCTACATTCCCCTCAGTGCCTGTTGGTAGGCAACTAAGCTTGGTCCTGTCACCTACTTTGGCCTTTGGGAGAAAACACATTGGGGCCAATCCTGATAGGGTTGCCAACTCCAGATGGGAAATTCCTGGAGATTTGAGGGATGGAGCCTGAAGAGGGTGAGGTTTGAGGAGGGGTGGGACCTCAGACAGGTACACTGCCATAGACTCCACCCTCCAAACCAGTCAGTCTCACATAGGGAACCATTGTTGCCAATCTCCAGGTGAGGGCTGGAGAGCACTCAGTATTACAACTGTTCTGCAGAAGGGAGGGCAGAAGTCAGCTGAAGTCAAAGGGGCAGATAATGGTAGGTTGGTGGCTAGCTGGGAAGGAGATGGGGTTGCCAACTACATGCTGACAAATTCCTGGGGATTTGAGGGGTGGAGCCTGGAGAGGGTGGGGTTTGCAGAGGGGTGGGACCTCAGACAGGTAGAATGCCATAGACTCCACCCTCCAAACCAGCCATTTTGTCCTGGGTAACAATTGTTGCCAATCTCCAGGTGAGGGCTACAGATTACTCACAATTACAACTGCTCTTCAGGTAGCAGAGATCAGTTCCTCTGGAGAAAACAGTGGACTCTGTCATTATACCCTGCTGAGGTCACCACAGCAAATTGACACTGTTTGCCCAAAGCCAGAGCACTGCCCCAGAGCCTCTTTCTAGATCCCGTTGTATTGCTTTCACAACGGGCTTTACTGCTAGTGCTTACATAAGTGGGCACATTTGGCGAGCTGGCCAGTGGCTTTCCACAGGTTCCTATGCCTGTGGGTTCCTTTCCCAGGCTGTCTGCAATTGGGAAGCCGCTCGGCTGAGCTTGGAGAGGTGGTGTTAAAAAAAAGTTCTGTCTGCCACACATTAAGACCCAGCCATCTTCCCATCAGCCCAGGCAGCAGATGCAGAAGCCCAACGTGCTCTTGCTGGAGGAGGAGGCAATGGCAGCAGGCAGCACATCCCAGCCCGGTGCCTTGGCCAAGGCCAGCAGGCAGGCTCCAAGGGGGCTGGCTGCGCAGAGCTTGGGGCCAAACCACCCCTCCTCACCTCTTATGGTTGCCAACGCCAGATTGGGCAATTCCTGGAGATCTGGGGGAAGACCATGGGGAGGGGCCATGTTTGGGGAAGGGGGGGGACCTCAGCAGGGGTCCAATCCACATTCAGTCTGGTTTCTGCCCAGATAAGAGCCCTGGGTGGGCCAGTTCTGGTCCATGGGCCATGTTTGACATGTCTGCATTAGACCCAGTAAATCCTTCCAGCATACTGTAAAACCTCAGTTACCCAGACAAGGGGAAGTTAACTAAACATCTGAAATCCCCACAGATACTTCATCCTCTTGCTCCACTGATCTTCCTATCTCAGTTTCTCACTATGCAGTCTCGGCCTCTCAACCATCAACACC
>NW_015173134.1:150231-157526 GCF_001447785.1 Gekko japonicus
AATTTTCATTGGCTCCTGTCGTGATGGGATATGTCTCTGTGCTCTTTCTATCATGGGACTATATTAAAATTGTGGTAAAATAGTGGTGTGTTGTAAAATCACGTGCGCAGGGTTTCATTTAGCTGTGGTAATATCTCGATCTTCAGTCACTTCCCTCAGCCCTATCCAATCTGGACTGCGTTTCTTTAATGTCCTGTGCTCTTCTCAAGTCCCAGGTGCCAACTGTTCAGTCTCAGAGCCATTCAAAGCATCCATTCCACTGCCTTCTCTCCCCATCAACCATTACCATCTCACTTTAATGAAAAGGGGAGACTGTACTGCTTCTGGTACTTTTCCCTATCATCTCTCACTTCTCATGCAGGTGGCTCTCCCATTTCCCCCCTTGTCCTTGCATCTTGATTGGGCCAACTCGGCAGCCAGAGGTCATGACCTAGAAGAACAGAGGTGGTTGTGGCATTGAGTTTCCTTGTGTTTCAGTCTGCCTGCCAACTTCATTACAGATTAGAGGCTCTGCAAGTTCCGGGGGGTGGGGAGGTGGCATGGCATAGCATAGCCTGATCTTGGAAGTTAAGCAGGGTCAGTACTTGGATGGGAGACCACCAAGGAAGACACTGCAGAGAAAGGCAATGACAAACCAGCTCTGCTTCTCACTTGCCTTGAAAGCCCCTTCCGGAGGTCACCATAAGTCAGGTGCGACTTGACCATACTTTATACACACACACACACACACTTCCTCAAAATGGCTGTGTTTAGTTGGGCAGCCATTGCACAGATTCGTTCTCAAGTTTCACGATGGAAATTATTTTGATTCTCTTCAAAATTTGTCAATTATTTTTGGATCCTGCAGCATACAGGCTATGGAACGTCTGCATCCCGCCCGTATTCCTTCAGTTCTCCTCTCTAACCCTGGCTGGCTGAGAAACTTATAATACAGCTGCCACCTGAATGTTACCTGAACTGCCTCTGTATGACAGCCGAACAATATGCCAAGTTACTCCAATTATACAGATTCACCACATACATTGACAACCAACCGTATATTTTGTGTCGCTGGCAGCACCTATTAGATGGTTGAAAGGGGCTATTTTGCAGGGAGTCTAAACACATCAGCAGTTCATACTGATGGCTGTGCATTTCACTGCTTACTGATTCATCGGCTTTGTATACATGTATGTATATATATAGGTATATATGATGATCATGGTTGTATCCTGACATTATTAATAAAAACATTATATTAAAAAACCTAATGGCTGTGCCTGTAGAGTGCGAGTATACTGGAGGAATGTCATTGCTTGTGTTACATTCTCTAGATTAGAAGATGGAAATGGAGACCTATTCTGACCAATTCAAAATACCTGCTACTTCTGCATATAGAATTTGAAAGGTACACTCAGCTTTGAGTAGGAGCAGCTTCTGCCTCTGTAGGGAAGCTCCCATGGCATCTCAAGACCGACTTGATCTAGAGAGAGATCAGCTGGACGGGAAGCGGGTGCTTAAGGTCCTCAGTTCATTTTTTTAAATGTCTCTGCTGCTGATGAATATGCAAGCTGGCTAGCTGTCAGTTCATTGTGTATGTCTTTAAAAAGGGTACGGGGGAGAGCGGGCCATCAGTCTAATGAAATAAATAAATAAATAGTACTCAGAGAAGATGAAAGAAACCCCCAAACTCTTTTACATGCAGGGCTTTTTTTGTAGAAAAAGCCCAGCAGGAACTCATTAGGATTGGGTACATTCGGGGTGTGTGGCCTAACATGCAAAGGAGTTCCTGCTACAAAAAAGCCCTGGGCTTTGACAACAAACAAGATAAACAGAATAAGAAGCAAAAGGTGGGTGTGGCTGGATGACCACACTTATGGTAACATGGGGGTGCGGCCTAATATGCTAATGAGTTTCAGCTGTTAGGTGTGGCCTGTTATGCTAATGAGTTCCTGCTGTTGGGCGTGGCCTGTTATGCTAATGAGTTCCTGCTGTTGGGCGTGGCCTGTTATGCTAATGAGTTCCTGCTGGGCATGGTCAACTCAGGAGCCAGCCAGAACTCTGTTCCGGTGCGTTCCTGCCCAAAAATAGCCCTGTTTACATGTGATGACTGGCTAGTTGGTTTCTCCCCATCCCCTTTACATTTTCAAAAGGACAGTTCTCAGGAGAACTAGGAGCCAGGTATCTTCACTATTTTGCATGCTAACTTAACAAGCCACTCTCTATATATACAACTATGATTTGTAATTCCATTTCATTGTCTGACAAAGTGTGCGTGCACACGAAAGCTCACACCTTGAATACAACTTTGTTGGTCTTAAATGTGCCACTGGACTCTAACTTTGTTCTATTGCTTCAGACGAGTATGGCTGCCCACCTTGATCTAAGAGCAGGTATATTTATGCTGTCAATCCCAGTCTCACAGGGCAGTTGATGTTACATGGCATTGGAGGAACACCGTGGGCCATTCTAGCTGGACTATGAAGGTGTGCAGGGTCTTTGCTTGCCTCTGTTCAGGTTCTTAAGGTGCTCTGATGTTGGTAGTTGACCTTGAGGAGCAGCACAGAACAAACCACTGAAGTTGCCACTTTTTATACTTCAGAAATTTTTGTGTCATATGCAAATACTTTCTGAGTAATGGTATGAACTGCTGAAGAAAGCAAAAGGTCTTAATACCACTTGCACAGTTAATGGTCAAAACAGTTTTGCATAATTATTTTTTGCCACATGATGGTGTTTTCTGTAATATACTAGGGCCAGGGCATTTTCGGTGGCGGCTCCTACCTGGTGGAACGAGCTCCCAGAGGAGATCCGGGCCCTGCGGGACCTTGTGCAATTCCGCAGGGCCTGTAAGATGGAGCTCTTCTGCTAGGCTTTCGAGTAGGAGCTGCCGCCGCCACTATCCCACCACCGAGGTAGTGTGTCATCAGCTGCCCTACTAAAGGGGGGGGGGGCAAGCATGGCCTGGCAGAAGTTTATAGACAGCGTAGCGGGAGACCACGCTACTGAGATAGCTGGCCGCCAAATTTGGGTGGTGTTCCCATCTTGGATGACTAATATAGGCACAGCACTGTGTTATAGGATGGAGTTTACTGTGGTTTTAAATGTTTTTTATTATATGTTTTATTGTATTTTATATCCCAGCTTTACCGCATGTGAGCCGCCCTGAGCCTTTGGGAGGGCGGGATACAAATCAAATAAATAAATAAATAAATATCAGTTTGATCGGAATCAAGAGATGGGAAAGCAAGAAATTAATTCACTTTTTTAAAAAAATAGTAGCTGAGCAGGTGATCTCTCTCTCTTTCTCACACGTGTGCACTTTAGCTCACTGTGTAAAAGTTTATACCCAATGCCTTTGCCAGTCCGTTTTTGTTGCTCTTGCATGGTCCTGTTTTTTTTGTAACTGTGACATTTTCTTAATATGTGTTTAGCAAGTGATAATGGTTCTGAGTCATGGCTGAGCGGGCCTGGATGTTGGATTTAGTTTTTCCCACAGCAAGTCTTCATGGCCTGGTAAACTGAAATATGAGCCTGCTTACCATTTCTGTGCTGAAGAACAGAAGAATAATGGACCGCAAAACACATTTCACTGCTATTAGCTTTTCAAGTAGATTGAGCTATTCACTGGGCAAAAAAAGTGTGTTGCGGCAATTACGTTCCTATCTGGGCTTTGCCCACTTGCCGTTTCCAAAAATGAAACGGTTATCTTCTCTTCGCCCTCCTCTGTTGACAGCGGAGAGTGTCAACCAAGACCAGAGCGGAAATGTAGATTACCCTTGTTGTCAGATTTTAAAAGAAGTTATTTATGGTTCAAGGAAAACCTATATGGACTTTAAAAAACATGCTTCATTGTGCATGGAAGAAGCGGACTTTGAACAGAGCAGAACTGGTGAAATAGCTGGTGCAATCTGATAGAAAAGCGGATGCTGGTGAAGTACCTAGTCGTCCCTCTTCAGGTGTATTCTGGAGGGAATCATCTTTCCCCAGGAAAACGATTTCGAAACAAGGCATTTGACTTCATACATTTGACTTCATACTAGCAAGATGCACAGCCCTGTGACAAGGCAGAGACGTAGTTCTGTGTGTTTCAGGTCCCTTGACATGCATTTGTACAATACATTTCCCTTGGAATAGGAGCTAGACTACTTCATGCTAGAGAGGGAGGAGGCAAGTTTTCCCATCAGTGCATCGCATTGCCACGAGCTGGGCTTTACTTCCTTTAAATGGATTCCCCTTAAACAAGAGACAGAGTAAAGATTTTGGGGTGGGTAGGCTAAATCTAGTGTTCCTGTTTTTTCCAAGAAATCTGGCTTTGCTCTTTCCTCAGTAACAAAAATTACACATATATATTTCAAGGTTCCAGCTCCTGCCAAACTAGCAGTTCGAAAGCAAGAAATTGCAAGTAGATAAATAGGTACCGCTTCAGTGGGAAGGTAACAGCGTTCCGTGTGCCTTGGCATTTAGTCATGCCAGCCACATGACCACGGAAACGTCTTTGGACAGCACTGGCTCTTCGGCTTGGAAACGGAGATGAGCACGGCAACCCTAGAGTCGGATTTGACTGGCTTTCGAGCAAGGGAACCTTTACCTTTACTGTTTCAAGGTTATTTCCCTGGATTATTCCAAAATAGATGTATTTGGAAGCAAGTCCTGTTGGAACAAACAGGGCTTACATCTCAAATATGTGTAAACTAATTGGTTGTAGTTAGATCTAATTAAATGTATTTGTAAAAATGAAGGATAAATATCTGGTGGATATAGCATGTCTTCAAATTTTGTTATTACTTCATTCATAGAGGAAAAAGTGGAGAGGGAGATTGCACTGCCCCCTACCTATGCAGAGGAGGTGTCTGCACTTACGTTTCCTCACCATGATCGGCAACATTCAGAAAACCCATGTGCTCATGGGGTGACATCACTTCCGGGAAATCACATAAGTGATGTCATGTCTCTCTAGGAATTGCCAAAAACGCTTTGGTTTTACTATAGAGTTGTGGCCAGTTCCTAGAAAGACGTGATATCACTTCCAGGTTTCCCCAGAAATGATGTCATGACAATGGCCATTTTGTTATTTTACTTTTCTTTTGCCATCTGAGGATGGGGGTTCTCACCAGGGGGCTGGCAACCCTACTACTGTCCCTCCCCATGCATTCAGTTAAGACACAGAGGGGTTGTTTGTAGAGGGTTTAATTTAATGAGGAATTCACTGTCACAAGGTGTAATAATGGGCACCAGTTTAGTTGGCTTTAAAAACAGATTGTACAATCTCATAGGCTCATCAGTAGCTGTTAGCCGTAGAGATTAAATGGAACTTCCATGTTTAGAGGGCTTTTGAATACTGGTGTTGGAAGAGTAGCTTTAAGGGTAGGCTTTGGCCCCTATGCCAAAGATTAATGTGATTTTATGACAAGCAGGGTTGTCCTGTTTAGAATTTCCAACAAAAAAACATACTCCATGTGTTAAGATTGAGACTGCATTTACACTTCCTAGACTTGGGGTCAAGAGAGAGTAAAATCAGCACAAATATGCCATCTTATGGTGTTACTGACATAATGACCTGTCATCTCAGTGGCAGGGGCAAGGCTTAGATGTGATTCCAGTCTTACACTTGTTTAATCACATGCCTTTTTACTCTTGCACACTTCACCATTTTGTGGGCTGTGTACAGAAAGTCTTTAATTGCAGAGTGAGAATTTGCCACAATTTCTGAATAGCCCCAAAGAGGTATTCCCCATCTAGATGGAAAACCCGAAACTGAGGTTGGAGCGAGTGGCAGTCTTTGTCTCATCTTTATCCCACTTTTGCGACACCCAGATGATCCAAGTGAAACAGGAAGGGCTCAAGCCATTTCTCAAGAAGGAGAGATGCTTATATAATGTGAGGATTAGCTAGTTAGCAACAGTGCTTTGTTTTCCAGTGTTCTATATTCTCAGTATTTTTTTTACTGCTGTCTGTAGAATCATCCTAAATATCACGTGTTTAATGTAAGTGCTTATTAATTTAAAACTATAAACCTTGATGCCTGTTCTGGAAAAAGGATTCCTGGAACATCTTACCTACCATCAGGGCCTATGCCCCATCACACACTGAAGTCCTGAAAAAAGATTGGCAGGGAAGAGCAAACCCCCCCCCCCTTTCTCACGCACATATGTCTAATAGAGAACAGATAAACTAGGCTTGGAGCAGTCTGTCCAGTTTTAATAATATTTGTTTAGTGTTGATGAGAAATATTCATAACTGCAAATAATAGAAGCAGAAGAATAACTGGTTCCCTAGTTTGAAAAAGGAATCCATAACATTAGTATGCAGCGCCAGGATCAGTTTTAAAGAAGGGGGTGTGGCATGGCAGCAGCAGCTGGTGGTAGGAATTTGTAACATGCCCTCTTGTGTAAAAAAGAATGCTGTGCTAATTGGACTATTGATCTGATCTATTATGGCTGTTCTTCTGTTAGTAATTCCATGGGTTATCCCTTATTGTGGTAGGTGTTGCGTCGATCAGTGATACAGTAGAAGCTTTGTATTCATAAAGTTCTAAACATATTTCCCTACAAAAGCCATTCAGTTGAGGCAGAAGGTCAGAAATAGAAAACTCTGTCAAATGAACTAAGCTTGGAAAGGCTCACACCTGCAACCTTCAGGAACTCTCCTGCCTTCAGAGAAAAGATGTCGAGATGTCTTTGAGGTTCAGACTGGAATTATATGCATTTTTTAAAAATTAGGTACGGCTGTCCCTTGTAACTGTGAAAATGTCTTAAAAAGACTTGTCTTAAAAAGGCAATATAGACTTCTCTTAAAAAGACAATATAGTTAAACTCTCTAGGGCTTTTCCCATGTGCACTTGTAATGCGTTTGGAGGGAAAGACAAGAACATAAAGCTGTAAAATATGGCGTGCATATTAACAGCTTCTTATTTATGAAGTTTGAATGCATTTAGGGTGTGCAAGCTGCACTTCATTACATTTTGATGTTTACCATGGCTCCATTTCCCCCCCCCTCCCTCCAGGAATTCCAGAAAGGAACTTAATGACATACGATTCGAGTTTACTCCAGGCAGAGGTAAGACTTTTAATTGAAATTATGCTTTTATGGCTCCAAATGGTATTTTGGAAATGGATTTCTGTTTATAGTTTAATATAAATTAGCGCTACGAAATCGCTTGTACCAACCAAGTGTTTTATATTACACTACTTAGCCAAAACAAAAATAGTGCCAAGTGTTTAAATTTTTAGTGGCATGGTGATGAAGTGTTCTGTCCATTGTGGGGGCTGGAGGGGGGGGTACCATATACTGATAGAGGGCAGTTTGTCAGTTTC
>NW_015173134.1:157579-265042 GCF_001447785.1 Gekko japonicus
GATTTATTGTGGCATATCAGTAAGTGGTTGCTATGCAGAAATTGTAACTGCAGGCATAATATAAAACATATGGAAGCTTTGGTGGCTTCTAGTAAGTGACCCCGCTAGGACACAATTGTTCCAGTCTTAGGAAATGTATGTGCCATTTCAGCTCTTCCAAACCCTTCAGGGTACTTTGCCCATGGCTGGCTTCTAGTCCACATGACCCAAAGGTACTTTCATGAGGAGCTTCTTGGGCACTGAACAAAGCTTGGGTGGTTTGCACTAATGGCACAATGAATAATTGGGAAGGAGATTGGCATTTGCCAGGCATGCCCAGGAGAACCCAGGCTGATACAAGAACCTGGCAGAAACATGTCTCAACAGCTCCTGTCCCCATGCCTTTATCTGTGTCGAACTATACCAAAAGAGGCGTGGGAATTAAGTTAGGCACAACATCCCATCAGTGTCCCCCTCTTCTCATCAGGAATGTGGTGTTCTTGCTTTCTCCAGTCTGTCTGAGAGAACAGATGCTCTTCCTGTGGAGAAGCCAGTTATCATTTGGCTCAATCATCTGCCTGGAAGGAATGATGCTCCTTCCAGGCAGATGACTGGGCCAGGTGGTAAGTGGGAGAGAGAAATACCCACTTTCTTCTCTCAAGAACAAGAATTCATGGCGAGAAACTTCCCTCATGTGATTTGTAAGCCATAACTAATGATAAATTCTAGTGTCCCCAGCTTCACATCATGAAGGTTCCTTATGGTATTATGGAGGTACTCTAACAGCCAGCAAGACTGGCCTGCCTTTTAACCCAAAGAACAGTCTTTCTCCTTGGCTGTCAGAACTTCTGTGGCAAAAAAAAAAAAAAAATGTGTCCAAAGATCCAGTTGTACACACAGTTTTCTCCTTTACACAAGCCTGGTGTTCCTTTAGAGGTTACATGGGGGCAGGTTTTGGTCACAATAATACAGGGACGTAGACAAAATGATACAGAAATATGTTCTTTCCAGATGAGATTGCTTGAAATACTCTAGCTGTGAAAGGATTGCACAGACCGGGGTGGGGGAAACTAACCAGTTAAAAATACACAGCTGCTATAAACACTGATTGGCACCTGTGGCCAGCTCCCATCCCTTCTGGTAGAGCATCTTTTAAAAATAGACACTGTCCCTTCCATTCCAAATGCAATGCTACATTTTATGCAGAACAAGTTTCAGGTGGGCTCCCCTCCCCCCCCATGCTTGTTTCCCAAAGTATTCATGAGCATGGGTCTTAATGTTTCTGTTGAATTTAAGACCCCATAAAAAGTGAGGAAAGAGAGAAGAATTTGTGGCAAGCACCCCCTGTTTATTTCAAGGTTCTTCTTCTATCACTGCCTGCACTGCAATAAGAATCTCTAAGCTGAGGAGGCATTCCGGCAGCCTAATGAATGAGCTTCACAGGATTCATGAAGAATGAAAAGATTAATCTTCCAAGTTCTCCTGTGCTGAAAATTATGGTTATCCACAGAGGGGAAACATGTGGAATCACTAAGCCAAGAATCTTTTGGCTGCAGCACATAATGATGATGGGTGTTTATAGGTTAGATATATTCTGTTTAACAAACTGCCCTGGTTTTATATCTTTTTGCTTTGTTTTTCCAGTTTTACGATGACTGATACATATATATATTCATTTCACATTTTTGCACAGATACAGCAGATGGCGTATCTCAAGAGCTGTTCTCTGCAGGGCTGGTTGATGGCCACGATGTAGTTATAGGTAAATTACATTTCATTTTGGAATTATGCTGTTGCTACTACGCAATACGGTAAATGGATAAGGGCCCACTCACATCTCCTCTCTTCAGCTGTTCCACAAAAAGGGTGCTTGTTAGCGAATCTTCCTTTGCTTGCCTCTATTCACAAGAGAACCAGCAACTCATTCTAAGAGAAATTGGACATACTTGAAACTCTTTACTGCAGCCTACTGCCAGTACTTTTAGTGAGGCGGAAAAAGAGTATTTTTGCCTGCCATTCAGTGTTTATGATAACTGCGATTCTGTTTCATTTTAAAATGCTTTTGTGTCTTGTGGTGTTCATTATCTCCAGCTATGCCTTGCAAACTATTTTTTGAGCCTTTTGTTCAGTGCTGAGTCAAAACTTTCCCCTCCAGCTTCACAGCCTGTGGAAAGGGTGGTACGTTTAGGGGATATTTTGATGTCTTTCCCCCTCTCTCAGAGGATTTCAAGCTGATGCATAGTGCCTGCACAGTGGCAATGCTACTCACTGCTGCTGCTTGGTCCCCCTGTTTTTTCTTTCTTTACCTTATGAAAGCAGCCCAAATAGTCCAGCCTAGCCTGAGCTTATCAGAATTGGAAGCTGAGCTGCGTCAGCTACAGTCAGTGATTGGATGGGAGACCACCAAGGTAGACTGGGATTGTTGTTTGGACGAAGGCAATATAGCAAACCACCTCTGCTTGTCTCTTGCCTGGAATGTCCTGTGGATGGGGTCACCATGCATTGGTTGTTACTTGACAGCACGTTCTTCTCTTCCTCTTACCTCATGAAATGGCCGAAGCAAGGCTTCATGATGGTGTGCCACACAGCCAGTGAGATTTGGTTATGTGGTGTTGTCTGAGGAAGAGTCAGTGCTAGAAACATTGCTTCCTGTGCTCCTTACTGCATCATGTGTGAAAAGGAGGAGGGACAGACACCTGATAAGCAGCAAGGAGCATCAATGTTGTCTCTGCCAGAACTACCCTAACAGGTGACAGCAAGCAGAAAAAGTGATGAACAGGGGGTGTATATTATTTCCTTAAACTCCCCTTCCCCAGTCTCAAGCTGGGGGGAATTTTTTTAAAAAAGTTTCTGTTCATAATTATCTCCGTTCTCCTATTTCTCCCATCTCCCCAGTAAATTATTGAAATGAGACCTTTTTTTTTTTAGGAAATGGGCCTTGTGAGGTGAAGTGTGACTTCTTTTGGCCTAGCCAGTTTCTGTGACTTCAGTAAACATAATATAAAATTACTTCTTCAGGGTCACACAGAGCTTTTCACAATCCCGGGGGCTTCTCCAGAGATGTTAGGAGGACAGCCTGCAGATGAGAGTGGGGGTAGCCCCTTCACATATGGAGGCAGAGCTCATCAGAGGAGGTCACTCAAAAGGGAAGGATCCCAGTGTGTTCCAAATTGGTTCTATCTTTGGTAGGGAACTAAAGCCTTTGCTTTAGTAACTCAATATGAAGACGATTTGAGGAGAGCTTCGCTTTAACTCCGGGCAGAAGTTGAGGGAGAGAGCATGTTGACCTATTCCCAGTCCCTTTAACCTTGGATAAATTGGCTAATGCCTCTTTTTTTTTTAATCTTCTTGATAGAACTTGTGCCCACACCTTACCTTGTGGAAGAGTCTGTGTGAAAGTTGACTCCCTTTTATCCATGGAATGAGAGAAGGTGTGTCTCAGTGCCTAACTATACATTATGTTTGCTCACATCCTACTTGGGTGCTTGCAATCAGACATTTGGACTTGAGTTCCCAGGCACTGGGGGGGGGGGCAGTTCAGGATGGCGGCAAATGGGAAGGGAGACTTAAGTCATTTTCCCAACTTGAAATGGCTGCGGGAGGGAGCTGTTGGCCCCATTGAGGGGTCCCATGTGTAGCCAATGTTGGATCAGGCCAATAGCCCATCCAGTCCAACACTCCATCACACAGTGGCCAAAAATACCAGGTGCCACCAGGAGGTCCAGCAGTGGGGCCAGGACACTAGGAGCCCTCCCACTGTTGCCCCCCCCCCCAAGCACCAAGAATACAGAGCATCACTTGCCCCAGACTGAGAGTTCCTATCTATCCCTTGTGGCTAATAGCCACCGATGGACCTCTGCTCCATATGCTTATCTCATTCCCTCTTGAAGCCGTCCATTCTTGTAGGCCTTATTGTAGGACCATGTTTTGGTTTGCCTTTTTTGCTACATGAAGACCACGTGAGGACATTGTCCCGAGCCTCAGCGACCTCAGACACGGCTCTGGCTTGCTTGTATATTTCTTTTACTTAGACACAGGTTTCCCCAACTGGGCAAATAGCGCTCTTCCCAGCCATTTCAGGTGTGGAAAACAGTGTGGGGGAAGTCATAGGCGTGCTGCGTGCTGTGGCCCCAATCCAAATTGGGTTTCCAGTGGGGAACTCATAGCACACTTCTGATTCAAAGTCCTCGAGGCAAAACTGGACATGCCATAACATCTTAGTAACGTGAAGTTAGGTCCGCAGCAGCAATGATACATTTAAACAATTTTGGAGCCATTAATCTATCTCTGGCTAAAATGAAAATGGGTTCCAAGTTTTTAAACGGATAAAACGAAACTTGTTGGAAACAAATCTCTTCATAGCTTCAGTTTGACCTGGTGACCAGAAAACTAAAAAGCCAAATCAGATTTGGGGAGTGGGTATGTAAAATATGCGGAATAACAGCAGGCCACACACTGTGCATATCTTGATTTATTGACACTTCTCCTTTCCCTCTCCCCCTCACCATAGGTGTTTCACACAGGGAAGGCTTTAGAGATTAGTTGGGTTAACCTTGTTTGCAGAGAGGAACTGATTCCATTAGCTTGCTCCCTCCCTCCCCACCCGATTGAAAGCAGCTGATAAATTACATTCCACTTTTCAGCTGAAGCGTGCAGAAATCCGGCCTGTTTATAATTTGAGAGAAAACAAAACTCTGAGTTCTGTGAAAGCCTTGTGAGATTCGATATCGCTGTAACATTTTTAAAGGTAAATCCTGGAAGCCCCAAAAGTGGGCAGGTTAAAGGGATGTAACGGTGTGTGTGTGTGTGGGGATTTTCCCCAGGCACCCTGCTTGATGTTTAAATCAACCACTTGTGTTGCAGGTCAAGTTTCTAGTGTTCTTCAACAAACAGTATTGTATGGATTGAGAGCTGTTTAGAAGTAATGTGTTCCTGCACTTACCTATGTGATGTTAATCAATAATGTTCCTCACCACCTGAATAACACAAGTCTAATTCAGTGTGTCCGAGCTCTAATTAGACACTACTTCAAGATGAAAATTGGGTAAGGGTTTTTTTTTTTGGGGGGGGGGGGCGGAATGGAGAATAAGTGATTGGATTTATACCCTGCCCTTCATTTGGAGTCTCAGAGTGGTTTACAATCTCCTTTCCCTTCCTCTCCCCACAACAGACCCCCTGTGAGGTAGGTGGAGCTGAGAGAGCTCTTCAAGAACTGCTCTTGAGATAATAGCTCTGAGAGAACTGTGACTGACCCAAAGTCACCCAGCTGGCTGCATGTGGCGGAGTGGGGAATCAAACCCGGTTCTCCCAGATTAGAGTCCATGCTCTTACGCACTACACCAAACTGGCTCAAGAGGTACAGACCCATGCACACATTACCTTGCGTTTCGCTCTTTCCCCAGAAAATAAAACCACAGCCTGAAGAGCATTTGTAACAAGAGTTTGCTCACAGTCATTACTTTTTGCCCTTGTATCTACATCTCACATTAAAATTTTAGATTGCAATCTTATCAAGGTAAGGACCTGATAACACTATGAATCATTGTAATGTCATCAATCATAAGCAGCTGCCTTCCTAAGTTAGGGATTTATCCCTCCCTCACTGTGATACCTTTACAGGTTAGATTCAGAAAACAGGAACAGACAGGGTACATTTGATTTTCCTTTGTATGCATTTTGAGCAGTTCTTATGCTGCATTTAGCACATCATGCATTTTCATCCCCACGTTTGTTTATGTGCTAGTCCCCAGGTTTTAATTTTTAAAAACTGAAATCTATTAGTTTTTCTTACAAACAGATGTCCATGCAAAATGTTCATGCGTTCACTGTAACGTATATAGTGTACTTTAGAGAAACATATTCCACAGTGAAGGAACAGTTTTTAGTAAAATAATTTTAAGTGGCTCAAGGAAACATGGCAAAGTTTATGCTACATCTGCATTCAGACAGAGGAGGGTCAAACTCTTCCTCCCTGATCTCTTATCAAAACCAAAAAGAAACATCTGGGTTATTAGTTTATTAGTTGTTCTAACCTGCCTGGGAAGAATCCCTAGATTTACAAACACACCCCTCCCCCCCAGTTTCATTGGATAGTCTTGGGAAATGGAACACTTAGAATTGGACAGCTCTCTTTTTAGAGCAAGTTGGAACATTTAAGCTTAAGTGTCTCCCATAACCTTCCAAACCATCTTTTATATCTTTTGGTACATAGGGTTCTCATCTCTCCAATCATGGAGAGCCCATACTTCAATGGACAAAAAAATACAAAGCGCAGAGGGATGAGTAGCAACAGAGTTTGGTCTTTAACGTTATTTAAACTTAGACTGGTTGAGAAGAGGCATATCTTTTGTTAGTGGGAATCACAACCATAGTTCATTGAATGCAACTTGGAAACTATTTAAAACTACAATCCTAGAAGCGCAGAAAAAATATATACCGCAGGTTAGGAAAGGCACAAAGAGGTATAGAAAAAAGCCTGCATGGTTAACAAACAAAGTAATGGAAGCTGTAAAAGGTAAGGATTCCTTTCAGCGGTGGAAAGCTAGTCTCAGTGAGACTGATAAAAGAGAACACAGGCTGTGGCAAATAAAATACAAGTCTGTGATCAGGCAGGCAAAAAGGGAATATGAGGAGCATATAGCGAAAAACATAAAGACCAACAATAAAACTATCTTCTTCGTGGTCTCTGTGCTTCACACCAATGTGATCTAGTGCGCCTGCGCTGGATCTGCCGGTGCTGTAGCAAGCTCTTTTAACAGATTTTCGCGCCCAGCCCCTCCGGGCATGCGCAGGAGCCCCACTGCGCATGCCCAGAGGGACAGGCGCGGACATCCCGCCAGTTCTTTTCTTACCGCCGCGCTGAGCAGACCCTTTCTTCGATCGGTCTGGTCGGATCGCTGTTTTCGTCGCTTTTTAGCGATTGGCTCTTTTTTCCCCCTCTCAGTTTCAGTTCAGTTTCCTTTCCTCTCATCGTTTAAAAAAAAAAGGAGAATTTTTGATTTTTGTCGTCTGAGGTAAATTTACCTCAGGCCTTTGGGCCATTGCCCCCCCCCCTTTCTTGCCAGTTAGACTTTTCAACGTCTCTCAGTCTATGGAGAAAAAGACTAGGAAAACGAAGAAGTGGGGATTTTTTAATCGCTGCAGAAGCTGCGGGAGTAAATTGGCTCCTCCGGTCACAAGTATTGTATTTTCTGCCTGGGGGAAACCCCCAATCCAGACTCCTGTGAGCACTGTGCTCAATTTTCCAATCAGACCAGGAAGAATAGAGCAGCGCGCTTAAATGTTTTCCTCCTGGAAAAAGCCCTCCAACCTATGGCTGACCCGCCGGTTACTTCGTCTATGACTGTCTTCCGCTACCGACACATCGGCGCCAAAACAGTCGACGTTGAAGGCTAAATCCATTTCCGATACCGACAGATCGAAATCTAAGGTACCAAACGTTCCTTCCACAGCGTCTACTCCTGCTAAGAAGGCTAAGAAGTCCAAGCCTGCGGTGGCGCCGCAAACGGTAGTCAAGGCTGCGGAGCATGCTAAGAAGGACTTGGGCTCTGTACCAGCAGCTCCCGCCCTCCCGCCTCCGCCACCGCCGACTATTTCGATACCGACTGGTTCGATACCGACTGTTTCGATACCGGAGAATCAGGTCATGTCACAGGCTATGGTACTTGTGCTAGATTCTCCAGACCATCAGGTGGAGACGGCCTAGTCCGATGTCGACCAAACGGATCTCATAAGTCACCAGCTGGGTGCGGAGTTTTCCCTTGGTCCAACGAGCTCGTTGGCTTCGATCGTCTCAGAGCCGCCCGACACTGACGGCCATCGGCATCGACGCTCGAGATCCAGTGCGGAGCATTGACCTCCCTGTTTATTGCCCGAGTCTGTCGATATCGACGCCTTTGATTGTAGAAGAGGCACATATGCTCTTCCTTCAAATTTCTCGCCGCGACGTCCAAGGTCGAGGAGTCGTTCCCCGAGGTCGTATATGCCACCTCTGATGTCTTGGGATGAGAGGCAACTCCGTTACCTGTATGGTCCTTACCATCCACCTATGCCTTGGCTCAACCCTGCGGGGTACAATGACTGGGACAGATACTCCTGTCGATCTTCCCACAGGTCTCGTTCTCCGAGGCGATCTACGGTCTCTCGTCCTCCCCAGCCAGACAATGTTCCACCATCGGAAACATCTACCGTCCAACCTCTTCCTACTCCTAGAAAACATCTGGCGCACACACCGGCTGCACCAGTCCAGCCGCCTGCACCAGCCCCTCATCAACCTCCTTTACCTGCCCCGGCAGATGAATCTGATTCTTCCGAGCCCTCTGAGTCTGATTCCGATACCGAACCTTCCGAGGCCCCAACGTCGCCAGACAACTCGTCCCCCAATACCGAAGTTTTCCAAAATCTTCCAATATCCCCGTCGGATAACTTGTCTACATACACCGACCTCATGAAAAGAATGGCCGATGCATTGGGATTGTCAATTGTCCAGAAGGATCCGCAATCTACAGGTTCCTTATATGATATTGTCCAACTGGACACGTCCTCAGTCGTCGAACTTCCCATGTCATCCGTCTTACTACAAGCTGCAAAAACCCCTTGGCAAAAACCGTCGTCCGCCCCCGTCTCTACTAAGAAATTAGACCATATGTATCGCATACAGCAACCTGAGGCAGAATTTCTACTTTCCCACCCACAACCTAACTCATTAGTTGTCACCTCATCGTCAAAGTCGAAAAAGTCGCATTCAACGCCTGCTGACAGAGAAGGTAAAAAGTTAGACGCTTTTGGTCGCCGTTTTTATTCAACGGGAGCGTTGGCTGTGAAGGCATCAAACTACCTCGCATGTATGAATCGGTACCAGTATACCCTGTGGGAGCAGATGTCCGATCTCCTGGTACATTTGCCTGAAGACAAATTGTATGCCGCCAAACTGCTGCAGAAAGAAGGCATGGTGGTCGCCAAACAACAACTAACCACGACCAAGCATGTCTTGGAAGCCTCCTCGGACCATGGCTTTGGCGGTGGCACTTAGATGACATTCATGGCTGAGAAGTACTTCTCTCCCTTTCGACACTCGTTCATTAGTCGAAGATATGCCCTTTGTTGGTCTGGGCCTTTTTCACACAACTAACGCATCCTCGTTGCAGGACCTAGACAAGAGCATTAAGGCCTCTCGATCTCTAGGGATCTCTTCCACAACCCGACACCCAAACAAAACACGAACATGGTCTCGTCCTTGGCAAAGGGGCACAACATCGCGTCAATCTCCAGATACGAGATGGAGACCTAGATCATACTCCGGTAGCCAAAAACCTTCCTTCCAAAGAACGAAGGCTGGCCCTTCCCAGCAAACGTCCCGTACCAAGCAGGCCAAGTCATCGAAACAGAGCTTTTGACTTCCCGAGTCAGCACAAACCCGTTTATTTCCCTTCATCTGTTCCTGGCGCCACATCACTTCGGACGAGTGGGTTCTCTCCATCTTAACCCGGGGCTACAGGATCCAATTCGATCACACCCCCTATACACCTACAGTCGTCTTTACACCACCCTCTCCACCTCTCCTCAAAGAGGTGTCCCTCCTTCTGCAAAAGGGAGCCATCGAACCTGTTCCATCTCCCCTCCAGGGGACGGGATTCTATTCCCAATACTTCACAGTTCCGAAAAGAGACGGAGGTCTTCGGCCCATTCTAGACCTCAGAGAGCTGAACAGATTTGTAACCTACCACCGCATCCGCATGGTGTCTCTACAACAAATTCTACCGTTGCTCCAAGATCGTGTCTGGATGGCCACCGTCGACCTCCAGGACGCATATTTCCATATCACCATCCACCCTTCCCACCGCCAATACCTCAGGTTTGCAATTGGTCAACACCACTACCAATACACGGCTCTTTCTTTCGGCCTTTCCAGCGCCCCACGGGTATTTACAAAATGATGATTGTCGTTGCAGCCTTCCTACGATTGAGAGGGATATCTGTCTACCCGTACATAGACGACTGGCTGCTGTTGGCTTCATGACGACAGGTACTGCTCGCCAATGTCGAACAAGCTCTGTCCCTTCTGGGCACGCTTGGCCTCATGGTCAATCATCCAAAGTCCCAATTGTGTCCAATGCAGCGAATTCAATACATCGGCGCCATCCTAGATTCCACCTCGTGCATGGTGTACCTACCTCAGGACAGGGCCACAGATATCATCAATCTGGCCAACCTGGTGCGTACCCAACTGTCAGCAACGGCCTTCCAGGTCCAGCGGTTGCTTGGTTTTATGGCATCCACAACGGCAGTCCTGGTCTTTGCGAATCTCAGGATACGCCCGCTGCAACTGTGGTTCCTCCGCAATTACGACTTGACGACGAACCCACATAAGGTTGTGCTGTCCCCTCCTTCCGTAGTGCTGGAATCCTTGAAATGGTGGACCCTGCCACCCAATCTTCTTCACGGGGCCCCCTTCCACTCTCCGTCTCCAGAGGTTACGGTCACGACGGACGCTTCCTTGCAGGGATTGGGAGCTCATCCATAGGAGACGTGGGACGACCGTACTGGTCGTCGTCACATCAACTATCTAAAGCTGATGGCCATACGACACGCTGTTACCAGTTTCCGCCCATTACTCACCGGAAAATGTGTCACTATCCTAACAGACAACACGACTGCTCTGTCGTATGTCAGCAGACAGGGAGGCACAGTATCGGTACGCCTCTGCAATCTCGTCATTGCCCTGTGGGACTTCTGTATCGCCCACGATATATTCCTCATCGCCGTTCACATTCCAGGACATCTGAACACGGAAGCGGACCAAATCAGCCATTCGGGACTCAGCCTACACGAATGGGGACTAAACCCCACATACCTGTCTCCACTCTTCCTCAGGTGGGGAAGTCCCCTAGTGGACGTCTTTGCGACCAGAGACAACGCCAAATGTCAACGTTTCTGCAGTCGAGGAGGCAGCGACCCCTTATATCTCAGGGATGGCCTTCTTTACCCATGGTCCACTTCACTCCTCTACATGTTTTCCCCCCTGCCACTACTCCTCAGAGTTGTCAGGAAAATTCTCGAGGAAAACGCAAACGTCATCCTGATAGTGCCTTGGTGGCCGAGGCAGCCGTGGTTCTCCACAATCCTGGAACTGTCGGCCGGAATGTATCACCAATTCCGACCGTCGCCGGACTTGCTCCAACTGTCTCAGTCGCATGTGCTCCACCACAATCTTCCGCAGCTAAAGCTGCCTGCGTGGCGAATACAGGCCCGGCCTTCTCGTCTCGTGTGATTGAGGTCCTCATGAGCTCTCGGAAAGCGTCCACACATAAGTCGTACGATTACAAGTGGAAACGCTTCTGTTCCTTTTTGGACGCTGACACCTTTACAGCCACGACTGCTGGCCTCAATAAGGTTTTTACTTTTATCCTATCCCTAGCTGACTCGGGACTTACCCACTCCTCGTTGAAGGTGTATTTAGCCGCATTATCGGTGTTTCATGTTCAAATAGATGGGTGCACTCTGTTTTCGCATCCGGTTACCAAACGTTTCCTAAAAGGTTTACTACGTTTATACCCTCCAGTCAAAGCTCCAATCGCTTTATGGGACCTTCCCTTGGTCTTGCGTCAGTTGACAAGACGGCCCTTCGAACCACTCGCGACCTGTCAACTTAAACTCCTGGCGTGGAAGATGGCATTCCTCGTTGCCATTACCTCTGCCAGGCGAGTGGGTGAACTCCTGGCTTTCAGACATTATCTTATCTATCCTTTTTTACCTTATCTATCCTTCCTCCCGGATGGGGTCTGTCTGGTGCCAGACATCTCTTTCCTAGCCAAGGTGGTATCCGAATTCCATTTGCAGTCTGAAGTTTATCTCCCTGATTTCTATCCTGATCAGAAATCACAGGAAGACAGGCTAATGCATAATTTGGATGTGAAGTGGGCCCTCCTTTTTTATCTAAATAGGACGCGCTCCACCATACAAACGTCAAAGCTTTTTGTCTCATACGCTACACCTCGTGTGGGCACTCCCATCACAGCCCAACGTCTATCCAAGTGGATCATAGGTCTAATATATATTTATTATTATTATTTATTTTTGGGATTTATATCCCGCCCCATCCAAAATCAGCTCGAGGCGGCTAACAGGCGGCCATGCCGGAATTAAAATATGCATACAATAGCATAATAAAAACAGATTACTAACATAAAATTTGGTGCTCTCATAAATTACATAGATACAACTATGCTACCTACTGGCGAGACAGCCGTTACCAGGCCCGGTGCAGGCTCATTCCACCAGGGCTGTCGCGACATCCACTGCATTTCTGAAGGGAGTCCAGTTGCAAGACATTTGCAAAGCCGCAACCTGGGCCACGCCTAATACCTTCATCAGGCACTACGCCCTAGACGTCCGCAAAACCACCGGTGACAATATGGGACGTCAGATTTTATCATCGGCTAAGCAGTAAACACCTGACAGCACCCACCTCCAGGTAGGCTACTGCTCGCTAATCTCCCATTGGTGTGAAGCACAGAGACCACGAATAAGATAAACAGGTTGCTTACCAGTAACTGGTAATCTTCGAGTGGTCATCTGTGCATTCACACCACCCGCCCTCCTGCCCCGCTGCTGTCTTCTTCTACCTGTTTTATTAGGAGTTGATATGCGGCAGTTTGTAGGAACTGGCGGGATGTCCGCGCCCGTCCCTCTGGGCATGCGCAGTGGGGCTCCTGAGCATGCCCAGAGGGGCTGGGCACGAAAATCCGTTAAAAGAGCTTGCTACAGCACTGGCAGATCCAGCGCAGGCGCACTAGATCCCATTGGTGTGAATGCACAGATGACCACTCGAAGATCACCAGTTACTGGTAAGCAACCTGTTTTTCTTCAAATACATTAGAAGCAGGAAAGCAGGCAGGGAGGCAGTGGGGCCCTTGGATGACCAAGGGGTAAAAGTAGTAGTGAGGGATGATAGGGAAATGGCTGAGAAGCTGAAGGCATTTTTTGCCTCTGTCTTCACTGTGGAAGATGAGAAGTGCTTGCCCACTCCAAAACCGCTTACTTCGGGAGGGGTGTTGAAAGACCTGAGTCAGATTGAGGTGACAAGAGAGGAGGTCCTACGATTCAAACCTAGGTCTCCAAGATGCAAGTCCCTGCTTTAGTAAGCAAGAGAGGCACTAAAATCTTTTATGAAATGGATTTCTGGTAAGACTGAGTAAGGAGAAATTGTGTGAGAGGCTTGATGCAATGTACTTTGCCAAGAAAAGTGTGGAAGGTTAAACAAAACAGCACCCTGGAACATAATTTCTCGTTGGTGCAGAAAGACCACTTGCAGTTGTTCAGTCACGTCAGTCAGGTGCCTAAGAATGAACTTGCTTAAGGACATCTCTTTCTTCTTTTTTTAAGCTGTTTATTTCTTTTGAAGAATCCCAAGGAGGCTGATTTTGTTACTTACTTTGCATTTCCCCCAAAAACATGTAGGAGTTGCTTGTTTTGCTTTATATTAAAAACAGGAAGATCAAAGTGCCTGCATACAGTCGCTCCCTAATTTGCAGTGGCATTTGTGGTTTGAGCACACAAGAGTATCCTAAAGCTTCTGAAGGCTTGCCTTTTATTTTATTTTATTTTTACTTTCATCATTCTTTTCTTTGCTTATTTATTCCCCTGTCTTCCACACCTCTGTCTCTCAATACACTCATTTAGTTGAAGGTTGCACTTAGATGTCTTTTATGCAGCTTGTCCACCCTGTTCCTCAATGCACCATGATTCATGAGTTAAGTGAACTACAACTAAGGAAAGGCATTAACAGTTGCCAAAGGTACAAGTCATCGCTAAACACAGCTTTTTGAAAAGACTCTTTCTGAGTTGCTTTCCGTGTCTCTGTACATCATGGCTCTGTCCTTGAGTCTGTTCACTTTCTTATATCCTTACTAAGAGTTGATACTTAGCTAGATAAAGCCACCCGGGTGAGTTGCCTATCTGTTCCTTTGCCCCCTTCTCTTGTTTGTGCTCCCACACATACAATAGGTATTCAGTAGCAGGGTTTTGTCAAAAGATCTTTCAGTAGCAGCCTGAAAGAAAGAAATACAGGGCCAAACTGGATGCTAGAAGGCAGTGGCATGTAACAATTTCCTGAATCTTTAAAGGCAAAGAAGATCTGTTTGTGTGTGGGGGGGGGGGGGGTGCCAGCTTCTGTAAGGGGAGGTGGTAGCCCTTTCTCCTCTAGCTGTTTCCTTATATCAGCTGTTTTCTCAGCTACAGGGAAGCAGTATGGATCCCTGTATGTTTTGCCCCCAAAGAGAAAATTGAGGAAGGGGCTTAGAATTGAAGGAAACCTGCTAGTGGAAAGGTTTATGCACACCCTTCAGTTGCTCACTCAGCCTCCCACAGACTGATGATGATGATTGCTAAAAGGAAATCAAATGAAGGATCTCCCAATAATACTCAAAAGTCTGCAAAAACAACTGAAGAAAGTGAAAAACTGGATAGCGCATGGGAGAGATGAAGCTCACAGTTATTGGCTTAAAAAGTGGGCAAGTCTTCATCCACGTTTGATGCGACAGCATAATGATGTGCTCCATCCCAAAGCAGTAGAAGATTGGATAACAGCTGGTGGGACATTCTCATCCTGGAGAACAAATAGAAAGGAGCAGTGCCAAGCAACTTCCATCCCATTACCTGCCTCCCAACAATTTTTAAGCTACTGACAGGAATTGTGACCAATTCCATTCAAGAATATCTACAGCTCAAGTCAATCCTACCTCATGAACAAGAAGGAATTTTCCAAAAACCACGAGGCACTAAAGATCAGTTAACTGATCGATAACATGGTCTTACGAAAAAAAAGGTGGAAAACCAACCTAAATGTTTCTTGGATTGATTACAAGAAGGTATTTGATTCACTCCTTCATACATGGATCCTGAAAGCACAAGAAACTATAGGCATCAGCAAAACTGTAATAATGCTTATCAAAAATTCAATGAATAAATGGAGCACCAGGTTGATAGTGAATGGAGAAGAAATTGAAACAGTTCATATCAAACAAGGAATTTTCCAAGGAGAACAAGGAAACAAAGATTCAGACAGATAAACACCTGGATCATAATACCCCTGATATCACAATTGTAGAAAAAATGAGAAATAGGGTGTCATGACCCCAGCGGGTTGCCACCTTTTGCTGCCACCACCCTGGACTTAGGTTCTTTGAGAAGGCCCAGGATACCCTCCCAAGCCCCTTCAAATTGCCCCTTTGTACCTGAGAAACGTAAGCGTGATGACCAGGCAGAGAAACAATTAAACAAAAAGGGTTTATTATTACAGTACTGGGCAGGGGAAAAACAAGACAAGACAAGGTGCTTTAAAATACATAACAGTATTGAAAGGCCAAAAGAAACACAAAACTAATGCAGTTACCTGTTACTCCTTAACTGTTACTACTCAAGTCCTACAGCTCTATTATGCCAGACTTCTGCCTGTACTCACTGTCCCCAGTGAGGGATCTTTCTTCCAGACCACTGTCCTGAGCTTAGCTCTGTGAGAGGCAAACACCGCAGAGAGGAAAAGAACACAGTTTAACTGACCACCAAGTATATAAACAATCTCCTCAGAGAATTCATTGACCTCCATTGGTTACAGCTGGCGCGCAAAGCCTTGTGGGGATTGTCTGCTTCCCACTCCCAGGCAGGTCTCTTAGGCCTCACTAGGCGCAGTCCTGCACAGATCTCCAGAGGCCTACACAGATCATGACATAGGGTTTGGATAATTGACGTTGCAATCCCAGGGGACAACAGAATAGAAAAGAAAGACCAGGAGAAGATCACGAAATACCAAGACCTACAAGCTGAGTTAGAGCACCTCTGGGAGAAGAAGGTGATCATCATGCCAGTTGTCATTGGAGTCCTTGAAGGAGTGCCTAGAAGTTTCAAGAAACACCTGGACTCTCTGGCCATTGACCAGATAACATCAGCTCAGCTCCAGAAGACAGTGTTGCTTGGAACAGCAAGAATCTTAGGAAGATAACCTCTGCAATTCCCAAGAGGGTGGCTAGATTTTGAATTGCAGACCAGCATCTACCGGTCAAATATCTGACTGTGACAATTGATGATGATGATGCCTTTATATAAGTCTGTGGTGTGACCACTTGTGAAATATGATGTATACTGCATTATTTTTATTTGTTGATTGCATTTTATGTTTTGTATTCTGCAACTTGTAGTCACACTGCTAGCTTCTTACATCCAAGGAAATATGGCAGAATAGAAATATTTTTCATTAGATAAACAAAGTCAGAGAGCATAAATGCCCTTATTGACAGGAAAGACGGACATTCATGAGAGCTGAAAGTAATGTGAGAGGAGGGGTGCTTTCAACTGGAGAAAGAGCGGGGGGGGGGGGAGTTAAATTCTCTCCTCCCTTAAGTACTGCAGTCCTGATGCACATCTCTCCTTACCTTCCTCCAGCAGCTTCTTAAAACCAAACAATTCTTTTGGTTTCAGTCACAGAAGTCCAGTGCTGTCTGCAGTTTGCCCCAAATGTCTAGTTCAACTCTGTGGGTTTGGTTTTTTTTTTGGGGGGGGGGGGGTTGCATTTTGTTTTATTGAAGAAAGAATGTTATAATTTAACACCACCAAAATCGTTAATATTATGAAAAACTTAACTTGCACGCTTAATCTTCATATCTTCTTCATCTTCTTTCTTCTCCCAAAATTATTACATGATAATGCTTATAAGATTCTCAAACTATCTTAGCTCATTATAATAGATTTACAATATATTATCAAATTAATCTCTGAACTAAATTATTCTGAAAATAATTAACTCAGTCCTAGGAGTCCTCAAGGGTCAGGAGGGAGAAAAAAAATCCCTCCTTCCAAGGACCAATTAAACCTTGGGGGAACTTACCCAGACACTTGCCACAGTCCCACCGCTCTTGTAGCATCAATATATATATATATTTCATATTACCCAAATCCTATTTTTAAACAGAGTCCGAACTCTCTTCAAAATCTTCATGGTCTTCAGGAGTACAGACTCAAGTTGCTTTGACTGGTGTAAGAGGAGAGTATTCTTTCCTTTTGCCAGCTCTATTTTCTCGTGATTCAGAAGGAGAAGAATTTAAGGTGGCCAGCATTAGTTCATCTGAGGCTGAGTCATAGGCAGTGTAAGAGATTGAGCTGTGTTGGACTCACAGCTTTCCCGTATGGAGCCAATGATACCTTATTCCTAAATCCTGCAGATGAGCAGTGTTGTTTTTAAGATCTCTTCTAATCTTAAAAAAAAAAATCGGGGGGGGGGGAGCTGGAAAAACTTGAATCTTCAAGTCCCTAAGTCAAGACTGCCTCACTCTCTAGCCTCTGCAAAGATCCTCTGCTGTGTTCGAAAGTCCTTAAATTCTACCAGTATATCTCTAGTATATAATGAGGAAGTAGATTTATCACATACCTTACTGACACGATAAGCTCTCTGTAGAAGGGGTGTAACACCAGCTTCAAGGATTAAAGTTCCCGCTAACCAAGTCACCATAAATATATTCAGCTCTGTTTCAGCTTCAATGTTTGATTTAAACCCCTTGAACTTTAGGCACAACTCACAACTACAATAATCCAAATACAAAATACGTTCCCATGCCCAGGCATCACAGGTTCTCACAGGTAATTGACTTTCGAGCTCAGTAAATTTCTTGAGAGCTTTCTCTACCTTTTGATTTGTCTGTTTATGAAGCGCTTCTAACTCGTCCGTATGTTGAAACGCTGGTTTCAGCATTTCTGTAATATCGTTTCTCAGTTCCTGACATTGTTTGGTTAGCGCCTGCATTGAAAAAATTGTAGTAAGCGGACTCTCTTCAGCCATTAGCTCGCCCCTCCCCAGCATTGCAGATGTGCGTCTGTAACTGGGGAAAACTCTGTTAAACACAAAACACTTTCTCCTTTCTGTTTCCCCTTCTTACCACCTTTAGGCGCCATCTTTCAAAATAATTTTTTTTTTGCGTTGGAAAGAGTAAAAATATTCAAATTTTGAGCGGGCAGGCAGCGAGCACTGGGTACTGGCTGCTGACCCGGAAGTTGGTCACGGCCACTCCCCGTTCAATTCTGTTATTAGCAGATAGGATTTAAAAGCAAGTTTGTTGTTAAGACATATTTTAAGGTTCTTCTTCAGTCTCTCCATCTGTTTAAGGATTGATTATCTGCTGCTGCTGCTTTTAATACTGTTGTTTTAATTTTTGTAATAGTTTTGAAATCAAGTGTGACAGTGCTTCAGACCTTCATAATAAATCTAGAATTACATGTAGTCTTACCTGAAGGTGTCTTATTTTGTATTCATCATGGGTTCAATAGTTGCACCCATATCTAGCAGGTCCCTCAATTTTTTCCTCACAACGACATCCCCAAGAGGTGGGTTAGGCTTGAGAGGGAATGACTGGCCCAAGGTTACCTAGTGACCTTTTGTGGTCCAGTACGGATTTGACCCAGGGTCTCCCTCTCTAACTACGACATCAAGGTTCCACCTTCCTCTCAGTGGAAAAGGTCAATTGTTTTGTAATTTTTCCTCTGTCAACATTTATTTTTCATAAGTTTCCACTACTTTTCAAGACTGTCATATGGCTTAGTTTTCCTGAGCTGTATTCCTAAAGAAGATATTGGTTTTCTGGGTTAAACATTTTAAATTATGCTCTACTAGGTTTGCCATGTCAGGTAAAGTGTCTAATGGCTGAATATCCAGGGTAGAAGCGGCTTTTAAATTATCATAATCTTTTTAGGAGTGGGTACAGGCGTAGAGGAGCTGCGGTGGCTCAAGTGGTTAAGACGCTGAACTGCAGGCTGTGGAAGGTCAGTAGTTCAGCAGTTCGAGACCCGAGTGTGCCGCATGACGGAGTGAGATCCCGTCTCTAGTTCCAGCTCCTGCCAACCTAGCAGTTCGAAAGCAAGAAATTGCAAGTAGATAAATAGGGACCACTTCAGTGGGAAGGTAACAGTGTTCCGTGCGCCTTGGTGTTTAGTCATGCTGGCCACTTGACCACGGAAACGTCTTCGGACAGCGCTGGCTCTTCGGCTTTGAAACGGAGATGAGCACCACAACCCTAGAGTCGGACTCGACTGGCTTTCGAGCAAGGGAACCTTTACCTTTACCTTTATAGGCGTAGAGACGATGGAAAGATCTCCATGCTGTGGACAGATTCCAGGAGAGGAATGCCTGTGGAAAAAGTTGGAACAGAAGGCAAAATTATTTTGAATTTTGATCTGGTGTTCTCTAGTGTTCCCTTATGAAGGAAAAAACCTTTCAAGGAATCCAAGAAAATAAAACTGGCTATTTCTAATCGCTCCCTTCCCCTGAAGTATGGTTGAATAATTCTTAGGGCTGTCATCTTTATCAATATCTTACAGAGATATGCCATCATTCTGCTACTCATGAATAAAGGCCTTCAGTTATTGATTATATCATGTTATTTAATGTGTATTTTATTTCTGTTTATGTTTTGTTTTCTACAGTTGCTGCTAATTTACAAAAAATAGTAGATGACCCCAAGGCCTTGAAAACGTTAACCTTTAAGCTGGTAAGTAAAGCAACGTTGGCAACAAAATAATATTAGTAAATAGAACATAATTACTAGTTTTTTGAGCCGGCTTTTCTTCTGATGTTTTATTAGTCACCTTTCTGTATTGAGCATTGACCTTTTCAGCATTTTATTACACTGCACAGTCTGAAGCAGAAACCCGTGTTTTAATGGCCTGTGTGTTTTTTTTTAATTTGCTTGCTGAAAAGAATAATTTGCAAAACAGAGTGTGCTGCGCTTGTAATGCCTGGCATGTATTGTACATCCACAAGCTTAACAGCTGCTCTTGACTGCTGATGCCTCAAGTTTATTGAATGGCCATAGGCAAGGTTTTCACATTGGGACCATTTACGCCAATTGGTCTACAATAGTTTATTTTCTTGAGAGAGCAAAAATTGATGTGTGTATGTGGGGGAGGGGAGTTGGCCTCTAGGCCATCCTTCTGTAAACAGCTCTGTGTCTAGGAACTGCAGAAGGTACTGCATGTTGTGTAAAGGCCAGATATATCCTCATGGGGATTTGTAGACAGATGGCAGCTGCGAGTTCCCTGTAGGAACTCAGTTCTGAATTGCTTCAGGGACCCAGTGTGGACCGGAATTGCAGGGGGGGAGGAGCTTCAGCTTCCCCATGCCATTTTCCAAACATGAAAAGTCTCAGGTACTGTTATTTGCCCCAGTGGGGCTGTATGTACACTGAACACTTGCATGTACAACTCCCCCACAAAGCAAGTAATGTCCCCTGGGGCCATTTGGGGTTAAGAAAATAATACAGGGAGAAGGATGAAGTGCTTCTTCCCCTGCGCAGTAGTTCTGTTCCAAATTGGGCCCTGTGGTGCTTCACAATAGAGTTCTCACAGGGAACTCGCAGCTGATGTCCTGCTCGAAGTGCCTGTGGTGATCATGTGTTAAACATAACATCTGGTTTGGTCCTAAGAGTCACCCACATCACAAGCAGCAGCTCTGAGACCCTTCCAGTTATCAAGGCAGCATAGAAATATGACAAATGCAACATTTGTGTTGTCAGCCAGATAGCGTTTAGCTGATAACCTCTCTTTTGACTGATGAATGTGTGTAATTTAAATAAAATTGCAAAACTCCAGGACCTCAATATAATTGGCTATTTAAGATATTGTAGGAAGTCTAATGCAGCTTCTAGTTCAAGCAGTCTGGCATGTTATTTGAACAAAAGGCAACCTTTCATAATCTTTTTCCTTTTTAGCAATGTACCAGAGCCAAAATGGCTTCAAAATATAACTGTTGTATTATTATCTCATAACTTTCCTGATAAAACCTTGATTGCATTGCTCATACTTAATACACATACGCATACACACACACGGTGACCTATGAAATGAACTTTCTAGTTTGTTAGCAGTACAGTCCTAAGCAGAATTACTTCCTTATAACTTTATCAGAGTCAATGGGCTTAGAAAGGAGTTACTTTTGCTTGTAAGTTGTTGATCAAAGTATGAAGTCTTATGAAACAGTAGTGTTACCCAAATAGGTAGTCTCCTAATTAGTTGGGGGAATTAGCTTTAAGGAGACAGACCGAGAGGGGGTAACTGGGATTCTCCATGTATGTATACCAGGATTTTTCTCTTAAAAGAACTTTTAAAATAAACCAGACATATGTTTAACAGGAAAGATTTTTATAAAAAAAGAAAATAGAAATGGACAACATACACACACCAAAAACACATGTAAGAGCTAACTAAGGAAAAACAGGGAGGAAATGGGAAAGCTTTTTAGGGAAGGGTAGTATTTACCAATCTTGAAGAGGTCCATGGAAGCAGCAGAGTTAGAGAGAAAAACAGCCAGTGTTTTGTGTTGCAGAAGAAGACCCACAAGAGTGGGGGTATGAGAGGAATCTAAGACACACAGTCACACACACACACACACACACACACACACACACTCTGCTGGGAAGCAGGGTGCTCCAGATATAGAGCAAAATGTACCCTTGGGCAGGTTGATTTGCCAGTAAAACAATAACTTAATGGGCTCTTCTGAGATGGACAAAGGTGTGGGAGAGGCTTGATGACCCTGCAAGTACCGGGCAGGAAGGCTAATGGGTTAGACGAACAGAATTAAGTGTTGAATAACTGTGACCTAATTAAGGTAAGTGGGCACAAGGGTAGTAAGGCTGGGTGTTGATGGGGTTAGTCCAAGTATGAGTCAATAGAGCCTGAAAGACCCATTGTCCTAAATTATGTATCTCTCTGGGGTGTGGAGGTGGCAGTAGACAATCAGCTGCTCTTACTCACACTTCTAAACTACTTGTCCCAACTTGTTCCTGACTGGCATCCAGTTTGTTTCATTTTGGGCCATCCAATGTCCTGTGCTTATGAATTTTGAGGTGATATTTTATGGTTATTCTAGCTATAAACTGCCCCTCTGCGAGAGGAGGGGTCTGACTGCTAACAGTACAACATGTTACCTCTGGGGTTTCTTTATGACTTTCATTTCAATATTGGAGACATTTATCCTTTCTTTTAATCAGCATGTGTTGAGAACATTAATACCAACACTTGTAACTGGCGAACAGTGTTCAGATGCATCTCTGATGTGTTGAATTTATTGTGGCATTGACCTCCATGGAAGAACTTAGTACATACAAAGAAGAAACAGTGCCCTTGGCTCCGATGAAGTTAGAGGTCAGAATGTTCCGCTTCAGTTTGGAAGAGGAGTAGACGTAGTAATGGGATTTTCTCTTTCTTTCAACAAAACCTGAGAGTTCTCTTGGTGCTCCATTCCTTTGCTTCCTTTGAATGTTGTATAGGAAAGGATTCTTGCTGTGACACTACCTTTTCAGTGTTACATTTTATAAGAAGCAGAATTGGGAATCTTTGAGTTGAGAACGATTATATTGCTCTCTGACAACACAGTCTCACCATGTACATGAATTTAAAATGGACCCCAAGCAGTGTTCTAATGAAGCTTTCCGGTAGAGCTGAGTTACTGTGATCTCTTTGGGGTGGAAAGGAAGCATGAGTCATGGAAGATAAATGGGCAGTTGGTCAACACAATGGGAAATGATTCCAGAATGACTCCAATGAGCAAAGCCATCAACACACCAGTGGCCACGCATGGCCAGGCAGTGTTTCAGTAATCTGACAGAGCCAGTAAACCATAATTGTAATTGGTGTGCTGCAGAAATAACTTAGATAGCGTGGATTCAGATTACTAGAAATAAATGTGAGGCTTTGATATTGAACCAGTTGCCTTAGCAATTGCAGCTTTCCAATACGAGTGCAGAGATGCAATGGCCCTGACTTACCAAGAGGCGGCATTTGTGGCCCAGTGCTGGGAGCAAGCAGAGGGAGACCTTTTTGCTGGATCTGAGCCAGCCGCGTGGAGCTCGGAGGGGGGAAATCCCTGCAGCAGCCCAGGGCTAACCAATCACCTTTTCACTGGGCCAGCCGGGGAGGGGCGGAGCTCCAGGAAGACCTGGAGTACCGAGTTCTCACTCTGGTCCACCCCTTCCCTATTTAATCGGGCTGCCGCTGGTGCCTCACCATCAGTTGGTTCCGGCTCTCCCTCCCACCCTCCCTTCATTTTCAGTTGTTACAAGTTGTGTTTCGGTATACCTTCTTCTTTTGTGTCACTGCACGTTTATCACAGCTTGTTTGGGTGGCTTAGACATTGGGACGGATCCATTTGGGGGGGAGAGGCTGTGCTTGTGTGCCTGCCTCACCTGTTTTGGGGACTCCTTTAAAGGGTTTTGGGGGGTGCCATTGAGCGGTATGCCCAGCTTGGGGGCTGCTGGCTGGCTGTAACCACCAGGTGGCAAGAGAGCCACACAGCAGCTTGCCCCCATGTGGATCCCAGAGCTTGCCACTCTGCAGTTTCTCCCCAGCAGGTGGGCTGTGGGGACGGGGTCCATCACGCAGCAAGTAGGTCACCTGATACAGGATCTGTCCCCATGCTGCACCAGTGCTCCTGCGGTTGAATTCAATAAAAGCTGCGGTCAGTTTTTCCCCAATCTGGTTTGTGTCATCATTCTTCATCCTTGCCCTCGCTCCCTCCCTTGCCTCTGTGTCCTCCGTAGCCTCTGCTGGTGAAACAGTTTGTGATGGAGTCGTCCGAGCTAGATCCCGCCAACAGTGAACTGCAGTAAATGCAAACACAAGTTGCCCCCCTTTTTGCTAACTGATGTTCTGTATATGTGTGTGTGTGTTAAGTGTTGTCAAGTCACTTTTGACTTATGGCGACCCTATGAATTAATGACCTCCAAAACTTCCTGCTGTTAACAGCCTTGCTCAGGTCTTGCAAACTGAGGGCTGCGGCTTCCTTGATAGAGTCAATCCCTCTCGCATGTCGGGTCTTCCTCTTTTCCTGCTGTCTTCAACTTTTCCTAGCCTTATTGTCTTTTCTAGTGACACTTGTCCTCTCATACTGTGACCAAAGTACGATAGCCTCCGTTTAGTCATTGTGATGCCCCTTCTCCACTCACACACTCTCTTAAGCCTGCCCCCCCCCTCAGGTTTTGGGTCATGCCTAGATCAGGTCGTTACACTGGCCACCCTTGCTATCCTTCTTGTCTCTTTTAAAATATACAGAGAGCCATGAGCACTGCACATCTCAGGTCCTCTCATGCACAAAGACATACACAGACAGGGTAGCCCAGCCCCCTTTAATAACAAGCCCTTACCCAGTTGTTGGGATTGGGGCTCAAACACTGTTCCATTCACACGCTGCCAGTGTTTATTCATATCCTAATATAGGTTTAGTCTGAGAATTTAAAATTGTGTGTGTGTGCATCTTTTCCTTAGACACGCAGTCCATAGCATTAACAAAACAGGTCACCTTTTATTGATGGTAGGAACATAATACTGAGGAAAGTGAGGCGTAAGTAATAATGTTTCGCTTCCATTGAACTTCTGAACTGAGATCCCATTCCTGCAAAGGGGATCCTTCCCTTACAAACTGACTATATTTCGCCTGCTCTAAGCAGCTGTTCTGCATAGTTCCACTCAGTCAGACATTTGACTCCCCCCACCCCCTGCCCCCAGCTCTTAAGTTGCCAACTCCAACTGCTCTTCTTAACTGCCGTTTTCCAACCCTCTCCCCAGCATTCTGTTCGCTCTCATTGGTCACTCTGAGGGAGAGGTGGAACTTACCCTGTCCCATCACACATCACATCAAGCTGTTGCAAAAAAGATTCATGCAAGCACTAATGCAGGAGTTTGTACAAAAGTTTGTGGAATGCAAGTTAAAAAGGCATTTTGCTGGCAGTTCATAGGATTCGACACAGTGTTTTGAGGTGGCAAGGGGTGAAGAAGAGGCGGTGGACTGAAAATATGTAACCTGTATGGCTGTTTTCCTTTTGTGGGTCTTCAGGGGAAAATGTGCTGCCGTATTAATGAAACATTAATTGGGAGTACATCTTCCAAATGGAGTCCTACAAACTCTTGCCCGATGGGGAGGTGGTGAGCCACTAAATAGCAATGAAAGGTCTTAAACCTCTGATAGATGGCTCCTTCCAGCACTTTATTGCAAAACTTTCTGTTGTAATATGTAAATTACTATTTCCATTTATGCATAAAAGGAATTAAAATACCAGAAGACCAAACAGAGCACATCTGTTGCAGCAAACGTTGAGCATCATAACCAATATATATCCTGAACAGGCTGCACTAGATGTGGTTTTTTAAAATGTTCTACCAATAAAACTGTTTCTTCATTTTCTAGCTCCTACCTGTAAAAAGTAATCAAACTGCATGGAACTAACACGGTTTCTAGCAGAAAATGTGCACGTAGGCACACACTTCTTCAGAGTGTCATGTAAGCTGTAAAAAGCTGTTTTACCTGCAGGAAAGGCTTTTAAAAAGCATCTAGTTGGGAGCACAGATGCCTTGTACATTTATACACCACCCCTTCCTCCATGTAGCTTAGATGGTGTACATGGTTCTTTCATTTTATCTTCACAACAACCCTGTGAGGTAGGTTAGGCTAAGAGAATGACTGGCCTATTTCATGACAGAGTGGAGGTTTGAACCCAGGTCTCCCAACTACTGTCTCTCAAAGCTGCTTCTAAAGTGGGAAATAAAGATCTTTTTCCCCCTGCCTGGAGTAAATGTAGTCTGCTTAAGAAAGGCTTAAAAAGGCACACATTCCCAGAACAATTAGTATATTAATGCTCCGGGGGTAGTCAATACACACAGAGAATAGCTAATTGACGTGTTAAATGCATGCTCTTGACAAACATATCAGTCTCTGTTTAAAGTGTCGGACATCTGTGGCTTATTTTTCAGGAGGCTAACCTGCCCTAAACAGGGAAAGGAGAGTTGTATGTCTTCAAGCTGTTGATTTAATTAGCAGTATTGATCAAAAGATGTTGCTTCCTGATAAAATAAATGCACGCTTCACAGTTAATGAAGGTCATCTACATTAACACAGTTGTATTCAGTAGGAAATTGCTTAGGGGAGGCATGGGTGGAGAAGGCATCTTATATTATTAAATATGCAGCCTTACTTTTTGAAACATAAAGAAAACAGCTTAATATTATTTCTGCCCAATAAACTGTATGAATACATAGGTCAAAACCTTTTCTAACAGATAGCCCTATTGCTACCATGTGTTACCTAGCACCGATGCCCGAAATTGCTTCCTGTAGTCCATCCCAGCTAGATGTCTCGCTGCTTGCATTCTGGACCGATTGAATTTATGAACTGTTTTCAAGGGCAGCCTCATGTAGAGTGCATTGTAGTAATCTAACCAGGAGAGGACAAGAATATGGATCACTGAGACTAGATGACACTTTGAGGAATGCTGCAGCTTGTGAACTAGCTAAAGTTGGTTTAACAGCATTGCATAGTACAGTAAAAAATTAGGCATCCAGGTGTAGATCTGGACCCCAAGCTGTAAACCTGCCGGGGGGGGGGGAGAGAACCATCCAGAGTACCTTGTCTCTCAGCTCCAGAATCAACACTACCACCAGCCATCACTACATCATTCTTGCCTGGGCTGAACTTCATTTTATTGCTCTTTATCTAGAAACTGATACATTCCATTGGCAGCCCCACCTGATTCAGATGGAAAGGAGAGAGATCACATTCAAGTCTCCTGACCACTTCTCCCAGCAGTTTCATGTAGATATGAAATAGGATGCAGGAAAGAACTGGACCTTATTCAGCACTATTGTGTAACAGCCATGGTGCCAAACAAAACCCCACCATCTTGGTTTCCTGGAAATAATTAGCCAGATAATGGAACCACTGGAGTGTATAGTTACCAATACCAGTAAAGGTCTGTGGTACTGAAAACTGTCTCGCAAACATCCCCTGTTGTGTTCCTGACATCAGGGCATCCAAAGCTATTTCTGGTTTGAAGCCAAGACTGAAACCCAGTTGGAATGAGTCTAAAGAATGGGTTTCATTGAAAACCAGTTGGACAAGAGCAGCCCCCACCTATTTCAGCAGCATACCCAAAAAGAAGATATTAGTAGCAAACCTGTACTTAATGAGGCTAGAGACCATACTTGTTAAGAGGACAATCCCAGTTGAGGCCATACTTGCTAAGAGGACAATCCCAGTTGCTGTTAGTGTTATGCTTTAAAAGGGATAATAGGTATAGCCAGCTTCTCTGTCTCTGTAGGCCTGTTTCTTACTTGTTGACTTGACTAGTTGGTTGTCATTTGAGATATGGGAACAAGGGCATTTATTTATTTAGAATACTTAAATGCTACTGTTTCCGAGAACACAGGCTTAAACACTTGTGCATTAGCCTGTTACAGCATGCACTGTGTAAATCACAAGCAAGTAAAATCTGTTATTTACAAACCTGTTCCTTTTCCTGTAGCATTTCTTATCTGACAAAGAATGATTGGCTGGTTCATACTAATAGGAAGTCATGTGATCTGTTTTTGCATGATTTTGGTTTGGTCTGGAGGGGGGCAGAGAGAATGTTTGTGTGGGGGGGAGAAGGTGAGATGGCTCTCCATGGCCTGGTAGGTATTGCACTGCTCTTTCTTCTGGCTTTTTCCTAGGGATCAACCCAACCAACCTGCTATGTGTTCAGCCTTTCAAGGATAAAACAATGGGTTGGATCGAGCCAGATTTTCCACAGGTGAAAAGTGGAGGACAGAGTCCCCTTGGGCTGCCAAAAAGGCGATGCTGGAATTCATCAGACTGGCATGACTAGTAGCCATGTAGCGCAGGTTCTGTAGTAAAGTAGGGAAACTAAATGGTCATAAAAGTTGGCGGGATTTAACCTGATGTTTAGTTCTCCAGTCTGCACTGTGAGGCACATCATGGCTATGAAGTAGGTCTCCTTACACATAACAAATGTTTGTTTGTTTTTCCCTTCCCCTTCTTTCTCCCCCCCCCCCCCCCCATAGCATTTCAGGCTTCCGGCTGTGATGGTACCGAGATTCCCGATGAGATAAAACTGATTGGCTTTGCTCAGTTAAGTGTCAGCTGATGCCAACCACCTGACCCCCAGCAGAACGGCAAGATTGCAAAGAGGCCAGCTTTCATTTGCGAAGGAAAAATCCGAGCACCACACTCTGACTCCTGCTTCATTCTATGGCAACTCACCAAGTTGGAACGACCCACCGCTACACTGCTCTCGCTACCATTCCAAAAACTACTCAATGTGTCTCTCTCTAGCAATCAAGTTCGGATTTCCCTGAAGTGAAAGCAGACGGATTGGAAATGCACTCAGGTGGCTGTATCCATTGGTTACAAAAGGAATTTTCTATCAGAGCTTTTTCTTCTTTAATTAAAAAGGAAAAAATCAATAACAACCTATTTTAGGGGATAATACTGACTCTCTTCTGTTGTAGGTAGAAATGAACATAATTTACAAATGCTAGGATTTATTAGCCAAACTTGAATTCTAGTTTTAAGAAATGACAACTGTGAATTTTATTTTTCCCCTCTCCATATATTTATGCATTATACAGCCGAGCTATAAGAAATCAGTTATATCTTTTTGTTTTTGTTGTTTCCTTGATTATGTGCTACTTACAGGTAACCCTTTTTTATTTTAAAAGAGAGTTTCAGGTTCATCTTTGAAGCATTTGTTGCTCTCTTTCCTAGTTTTTGAACTGATGTAGGCATTTTAGTTTTGGTTTTGTTTTGGTTTGTGTGTCTTTTTTTTAATCCATCATCTGGTTGTCAAGGGTGTGGGAGGTGCCTTGTGGATATTAACTGATCTAAGACTGTGCCTGAAGCTTTGTGAATCTGAGCTCATCTCAATTCTAGACCTACCACGTCAAGATCTCTTGAGTAATGAAAGAGGTTTACTGTATCAGACTTGAGACAAAATATGGCCTGAATTCCGCTTTGTTGGGGGGAAAGTCTACAAGACGAAAACTTCTTATAAACAGTTGCCATTAAGCTTAAAAAAATGCCTTTACTTTGCCCATCTCTGATTTGGCTTATCTCTAAAAGTTTAGGAATTTTTGTGTTATAACAATAAAAAACTTGAAGAGAATCTAAGCTTTACTTGAAATTCTGCAGAACACCATGGTGGAGTGCAAATAAGAAGGGGCTTTGTGCAATGATGTAAGGGTAAAAAGAAACAAAACGGTTACAGATTTTTTTAAAAAAATACTTCTGACCGAAATAGTCATATGCTTAACCTGTGGCATAGATATTTTGGAGCTCGTTAAATCATTAGACGGATTCTCTAATTTAAAACATATTTTTCGGGAGGTGGATTTCTTGGACGTTGCCATGTTCAGCCACTTCCATGCTAAACTTAGATAAACGGCAGCTCTCTCTGACATACGGGAGGGGGGAAAAGAATGGCAAATATGTTATTTAAGAGTTATTTATAATGCCTTGTCATAAATGTTTGAGGTGTTCTAGAGCCATTTGCATACAACTCAATGTAATTTCATTCCATTCTATTGTTTACACAATGATTACTCAAAGACTGACTGCAGAGGTAAAAGGAAAATAAAGTGTATTGCACAAACTGTTTGGGTTTCTTCTGATGCTGCTGATGATTTCACAGGGCTTTAAAGCCTGAAAGGCAAAGTCAACCACTTTGCCTGGATAAGTAAACAAGCTGGATTAGCTGCTGACCTAGAGCAGTCATCCCTAACATGGTGCCCAGAGGTCGATTCGCGAGGATCACGGGGGATCGCCGTTCCCCCGGGTGAGGTGCGGGGGGCGGGGCACACGACAAAGCCCCGCCCCCTGCTTCTGGACGCCCCGCTTCCGGTCCTCATTCAGCCAGGAGGAGGCAGGAGAAGAGGGGAGGGTAAGTTGCTTCCTCCCCGCCTCTCCCCACCCCTGCCTGCCTTGGCGGGGCTTCCTCGCACTCCCGCCGGCCTTGCAGGTCCACCGCCGGGCCCCTGATGGGGCACGGCAGTGAAGCCACAAGGCTGCCGCTGGCGGCCGGGACCGTTGGGGGCGGGGGGCCTTCGCGGGGCTTCCTCGCACTCCCACACCTTTAAGACTAACAAATAGCACCTTTAAGACTAACCTTTAAGACTAAGACTAACTGAGTGGTGGGTGTGGCCTTATGACACACTTCCGGTGATGTCAGGGGGTGTGGCCTTATGACACACTTCCGGCGATGTCAGGGGGTGTGGCATATGCTAATGTTATGCTAATGAGTTCCCCTAGCTCTTTTTCTACGAAACGACCCCTGATGGTGCCTACCAATCCGTTTCCTAGCACCCACTTGGGAGTAAGAGGTACTTAAAGGGGGGGGGGGAGTTGAGGAGGCACCACCTTTGTTTCTGCACCCAATTGGAAACAGCCGCCTACATCATAGGAGGATGCCTGGCCTGGAACCTGCTAACATTTTCTGGAACCCTTCAATGTTTTGTGATTGAGTGAATATAGACCCTATGGCTGCCACTTTGTGATTGGTCCCGTCCTGTGTTCGCTCTCAGCCACCCCTCCTTTGATTCTCCCTCATGTGTGATTATGGGGGTCTGGAATACATGGGGTGGGGGTGCTTCAGCCCTTTCAAGAGATCCTTTCTTCTCCAACCCCCTCCGGAGGTTAGGAAGCTACTGTTCTGTCTACGGCCAACCAGAGTCTGTATTCCTCCCTTTGCCCCCCACCCCAGTCCTTGTCCACCAGAAGGTGGGAGTTTGGTGTGTGTGCACATGTGAGTGAGGAGGAACTCCCCTCTGCTATCCCTTAGCCTGCGCTGTCCCTCTGTGCTTAACATTCCAGCATGGTAAAGTAACTAGGCAATGTAGGTGAGAGTTTGAAGTAGTCAGAGCACACTAAGAATCTTGGCTGGGGGAGGGGAAATCTTTAAAAAAGAAAAAATCTTTAATAGATAAGCATAAATCCTAGCACAAAACCAAAACACAGATGGATTGGAAATAATCAAAATGCAGCATTTCTCTCTTAGAAATGGACGGAAGGAAGTCAAGGCTTGACAAAGACTGTGCCCCTGTTCTTGGCACAGATTTCAGATCTTTGAACACAGACTTTTCTCCCTTGGGGCAGTCTTCAGTCTTTGTTCCCTGGCTCTCTCTCTCCTTGGTGCACGTTGGCAAACCAGGCTGACAGTTCTAACTCTTCGTTTCCAGCCCGGGACTGTCTGTGGTCCTAATCAGACTTTTTGTGGGCTCAGATAAACGTTTCCCACCAAGCTGCTGCTGATCAATTATCCCAGAGTTGTGATAAGGATTTTTAGGGTGTCTGAGCTTGACGTTAAAAGCCATCTGTCTTAGCTTTTGAACAGTTTGGACAAATGGCGATTTGGTTCTCCCAGAATTCATCCTCTTTTTCAGTGCATGCTTCCTCTAAAACTGTTTTTCTCTTCCCCCTCTGAAGTAACCTGAGAATTTTCTGAATTGCCCGCAAAGTGTGTTTTACTTCAAGGCATACTTTCTCCTGTTTCTCTACAGGTTCCACCTACTCCATGGAAGCCATTTTGTTGTGGTGCTCACTACCTGTCCTCAAAATACCAGAAATAGCCTCAGGTACTTGGGAATCTCTGGAACTAGAGCCTCTGAGTACCATTGCCCCCAGTCAGTTATATCTGTTTGTCTATGGTCTATTACATTTTTATCCCACCCTTCTTCCAAGGAGCACAGGGTGGTGTATATGATTCACCCCTCCTCTATTTTATCCTAATGGTTCTGTGTTGTATGTTATCCTAAGGGAGAGTAAGTCACCCTAGGTAACCTGTGATTCTAAGCATCTGCAGTCTAGAAAATCCGGTAAAATACGTTTAAAAATCCACATAGATAGGTGGCTCAAGTGAAAACTGTTGTAGGCAAGCAACTTTGATATATCTCTTAGCAAGGCCATTGTACGGGCTCCTTTCATTATATGTCTAATTTTTAAAACTTTTTAAAAGGGTTAACTTACACGAAGAAAAACCTGAGATCTGGCTCTGCTGCCATTTTGAGAGTTGTTTGGTGGTGGAAAGTGCTGTCAAGTTGCAGCTGACTTACAATGACCCAGGAGAGTTTTTGAGGCAAGAGACGCTCAGAGGTGGTTTGCCACTGCCTGCCTCCTGCCTCTGCTCAGTTACTCTGAACTTCCTTGGTTGTCTCCCATCCAAATACTAACCAGGGCCAACCCTGCTTAGCTTCTGAGATCTAATGAGATCAGGCTAGCCTGGGCTGTCCAGGTCAGGGCTTGAGAGTTGCTTAGCAACCCCCAGGGCCGGCTTCAGGTTTTTTTATACACTAGGCGAGGCTACCTTCTGGTGCCCCCCCCCCCGTGCACCCACCACTTTTCTGGCGCTCTCCCCCGGTGTACCCCCCACCCCAGCACGACAGCCCCAAGGAAGAAGAAGAGGGAAGATAATCATAAGCTAGGAAGCAAAGTTTCATATGAGAGGCTTCACCCTGGAATGCATAATGGCAATTAAGGGGTTGCCAACCTCCAGGCGGGGCCTAGAGAGAAGAAAGACTTTTCTTCGTGCAAACTCTGCACTCCCTTGGAAAGTGGCACGACTGCCCAGTTACAAAGCTCAGCAGTTGCGGAGGGTCAGAGGCTTGCAACGACAGGGAGGCAGAAGGGCATCTCACCACCATGACTCTGGAGGCCACACATTTTGGTGACAGCCCCCCCCCCATGCCTCTGAGCAAGGGGAGGGAGGCAGAGAGGCCCCATTGCCTCTCCACACTCCTGGGACGAGGTGCCTCTTCTTACCTGAGGGGAGCCCCAGCCCAGCATCAGCACCAGGCTGAGGAGGAGGTGGCAGCCCTGGGTCTCCTCCGCCATCCCCGGTGCCACATCCCTGCCCGCTCTCTGATGCTCTGGGGCCGACAGCAGAGGCTGTTACCCTGCTGGTGTCGAGCGTGCCTCATCACAATGGCAGGAATGGGGGATGAAATGGAACGGTGACAAAAAAGTGCCCCACGTGCACCGCCGCACCTGCGCAGTTGTCTCCCGCGAATACTTGTCTTACCCTGTGTTGCCTGGGCAACAAAACAACGTGGCTTTGTGCGGCCGGGAGGGCTGTGTGGGGCGAAGCCATGCGGGAAGGAGGGCGGAGCCTGGCAGGGCGCCGGAGCAGCGCACCTGGAAGCCAGTCTCTGCCATTGCTGCCGTGCGGGGTTGCAGCAGCGTCGCCTCAGCCTACTCTGTTTAGGTGGGGGAGGGGGCGGCAGGCCAGCAGCCTCGGGGTGCCCCCTCTTAAGGGGCTGCTCTAAGCCGTTGCCTACAAATTCTCTATGAGGGGCCGGCCCTGGCAGCCCCAGAAACACTGAAATCCAGTGGGAGTAGATGGAAGCAGCCACTGCCAGACATGCCAGGAGGAGGAGCTCCTCGGACAGTAGAGGTGGCAGGGGAAGGGAGGAGGTGGGGAGAAGGGGACAGAGCTCAGCGTTGCTGGATGAGCCAAGCAGTGCTGTTGAAGGGGCAGGTAGACATGGCAGCAACCAGAGAATGCGGAAGGAAGGAGGAGGCAGTGGGGAAGACGAGAGAGGTGTCACTGCTGGGTGAGCCTGGTAGGAGGAGGCGGCAGTGTGGGGGCAAGAAAAGTAAGACAAATAGTAGGGGGTGAAAGAAGGAGGAAAAGAACTGGGATCTCCAATACTCCTGCACAGGTCTTGCATTTCCACTTGTGGTCATATAATGGTTGTTCCTGTGTAGTAAGCTGGAAAGAGTAAATGAATTTTAATAGAGGGAGAATGGGAAAAACATCCCAGAACGTGGTAGAGAATTCACTGGTCCCTTCGCTCGCAAAGGTCCTTTTCACAAGTATTTTTAAACCTATTGTCTCAATTATGCTCCAGATTCTTACTTATATGTAAGGAGTGAAATTACTCTCCTTGTACCCTACATCTGGCTTCTATTTCCCTCCTGTCTGGGGCATTGCATTGTTCAGATGTATATCCAATCCCACCCTAGCAATGCAGCAGTATTAATCAGACTGACCATTCAGTGGTCCCAGATCAACTTAGAGCCGCTTCAGATATTCACAGACGCAGCATATTTAAACTGTCTTGTGTTCTGTGCTGGGGGGGGGGAGCCATGATCTTGTGGGTTTAAATTCCTCAATGTACCATTGTAAAGGTACCTAAACTTTTTCTCCTTTTCTTTTGCACAGTGCAGCAGCATGCAAAAAAGAAAAAGAGAGAGAGGTGGAACTCTGAGACTCTTAAACTGCATATGGGAGCTCTGAGTAGGTCTTCCTCCAGCTACAGAATAAGAATACGGGAACACTTCTCTGACACAGGAGGGAATGGGGGGCAAACCATGCAGGGCCGTAGCCAGGATTTTTTAACTTTGGGGGGCATTTAAATAAGTCGGGGGGGCACTGTGTCAGGAGCGATGAGAAAGTAAAAGTTTAAAAAGTGATATGAGAGAGAGAGAAGGCTGGAATAGGGATCAGACATGCCCTGCGGCGTGCCTCGCCCGCAGCTAGCCACACTGCCGGCAAGCAGGGCAGGGTGACGGCTCAGCGTGGCCGTGGCGCACATGAAAAATAAAACCAGCTGGATGGGAAGGCAGGAGGCCAGGCCAGTAAATCTGGGGGCCTGACCCCAAGATGCCCCACTGTGGCTACGGGCCTGAAACCCGGGGGGGGGGGGCACTTACAGCTCTCTCCCGCTGCACTAGAGTCTGTTAACTCCACCGAGCTGCTAAAGGGCAGAATTCATAGAGACAGGCGCAAAGGTAAAAACAGGAAAGTTATTTAAGCATTCTTTTGAATGAAATCAGAAACACGGCTGCCTGCCTCAAAATGAGACCTAAGGCTGCTTTCTTGACACAGACAAATGATCAAGGGAAAGCTAAGTGAGCTCAGCTGCTCTACATGCAGGCATGAGAAATCAAACACATTTGGCTCCTTAATGAACCACTTGACGTGTTTGCATTGGTGCTGCTAAATCCGCCCGCCCCCCCCGCCCCAAGAAACCCAAGCTGGAAAGATTCAAGTGCACAGGCAGCAACTATTTTATTGGCACGCAAACGTTGTTGCCGATATTACTTCAGAATTTCAACACCTTTGCAATAGTTAAGATCGAACTGGCAGGGGCAACGCCATGCTCAGCAGCTTTACACAGACGACTCTGTTCGGTGCAACAACTGAGCTCACTTGGTGCCCTTAGCAATACATCTTGAACTTTTAATACATTGGCTTATGGATGTGCATAATCTGAAAAGCCAAATGGCTACTTCCTATGAACTGGACCTCAATTTCTCCCAAGGACTACGTTCATGCTTTCTCCCTGGCCGCCATGGAATGCACACATCAATTTGTAGGAAAATGCAGAAGTTCTCCGCTATGAGCTTTATTGCTGTCTTCAACCTCCTGCCCATCCTGGGATCCATCTTAGCTCTATTTTCAAAATGGGATCCATTTAATTCTGACTGGGGCACGTATCCAACCCTGCATGCGCAGAATGCTGGTTTTCCTGTGTTCCTCTGCATCCACCTCCGACTTCCTGGAAAGATCACTCCTGGGACTGTGAGACCCGATGTGGAAGAATACCTATCCCAGTTAGGGCACTGTGGTGGAGGAGAGGGAAGGGGATGAAACTGGCTAATGTGGAACTGCAACAAGACTCACTCACATGAGTGCAAGGTGATTAGGTGGGGAAGAAATGAGAGTGCATGCACTGTGTGTGTTACCTGACCCCTTTCAAATAATTGTCATTGACAATTTGAGCCCATAGTAGAACCCAGAGAGAAGAAGTATCACAAATGGAAGTCGAGTCCATCTTAAAAACAATGACAGCAGCTCAGGTACTGTTGTGCATTACTGATCGAGACAGAGGCCTGAGAGCTCTCAAAGGCTTCTTCGTGATTATATTGAAGAATGTGTTTGGTTTTATTGCTAAAGCTGTTCACTTTGAGTCCCACTGCAGGAAAAAAAGAGCTGACTGCGTATAAATCTGCAACGTTCCTATAATGGTGGTAAAACATAAACCCGTTTGCGGTAAGGGCTGAATCAAAAACAGTAGCCCTCGAAGGCAGGGATAAGTATGGTGGCTTGATGTCGAGTGGAGATGGCCAGTGGCATTTGGGCACCAAGGCAAATTTAACCAGCCCAGGGGAGATGGACCAAACAAAATGTTTCCAAACGATATGGAATATTTTGCATTCCAGTCTTCTTGCAAGCAACCCGTGCATTTGCATATTGCGGCTTGACTGCCATGGTAAATCTCTGCTGACAGAAAGGATTTGTGTCCATCGTGCAGGACTTCCTTGCATCCCCAAATGACACCCAAAGTGTAGCTCTTGGAGGACAGGGGGAACCCCCCCCCCAGTGATCAGCATGAGAGGGACTGAGCAGTCTGCAGAGTGTGTGAGAGGAAATTGCCCCCCTCTTCTGTTAATAGAATTTTTCTGGATCTAGCCCCACTACCGGTATTTGTAAATAATTCTATTCCTAAGCATTTGTTAATGCTTAATAATAGTTGTCAATGCTACGCAGCACTAACTATTATACAGCCTGACCTCTTTCAAGGGGTTACTTTGTGTGGCAAAATACATTTCTAGCTCCCAGACGGTTGCATGGATATCACAGTACACTGAAAGCTGGCCATCCCTAATGCAGGGCCTTTCTGTGACTCCCCCCTCCCACAATCATTCGAACTTCTGGGAATGTGCAGAGTGGTTTCCAGCCCAAACTCCATGCACTTCTAGATGGGCTGTCTCTCTAGAACCAGCTATTGGCCCCAAACTTTTGGAAAACCATGAGTTGACCATACATCAGCTTTTCAAAACGGGCTGGAGATACCCAAGACTTACAGTGCAATCCCTTCTAAGCCCTTGACTTCAACGGACAGTAACTTGTAAGAGCTTGTAGAACAGTTCAATTCGAATCCAGCAGCACCTTAGAGGCCAGCGAGAGTTTCAGGGTATAAAGCTTTCAAGAGTCAAAGCTGCCTTCCTCGGACATGAGTAGCACAAGCCCTTCTGTACAGTATTGTTTACAAATACACATAGTGGCACTGCATGCATTTGGATGTTGAAAAGACACCCATTCAATACATTTTTAAAAGTCAAAGGATCCTTCTGTGAAAAGGCAAACTACCTGGTCTGTGTTGCTGGCACATGAGCATAGGGACACTGTGTGTTATCCACACTCACAGTCTTGTATTCAGAAAGTGAATGTGGCTTACAATTTTTTTTAAAAATGTCCAAGTCTTTAAAAGGGGAGGAAACTTCAAGCTTCAAAGTGTTGCCAACAAGTGTAAAGATAAGAAAAAAATATACTTACACTGGTGCCAGGGTTCTAAGTTTACAGGTATAGGACTGGCCCTGTGGTTTTTCCAACTGGGAAAGTAAGCTGGAAGCTCAGCTATGTGAACTGGGTTCCCTGATTCGCTTGATGCATATCCATTGCAACTAGCAAGTAACAGCTCACTGACTCTTTCCTATCTTGCAACTTCTCCCCCAACCAACAGACCCAAATGTATGCATTCTAGTGGATTGAAATCTTACAGCCTACTCCCTTATGAACCTGCCCAAATGCTATGATCATCTTCAGAGGCCCTGCTTTGGAAGCCCCACCTTTTGAGATCAGGTGGGTGGCAGGCAGCCCAAGAGAAGGCCTTCTTGGTTGTGGCCCCTAAACTCTGGAACTCTCTTCTCAGGGAGACCCTTCTGTTGCCATCTTCTGCCAGACTTTGTTGTTTCATTTGGCATTCCCTCAGCAATCCCTCCTTCCTTCCCAATGTTTTGTTTAGTGCTTATATGTTTTTGTATGTTGTTAAATTATAGCTTTAATGATCTTTTTTGTTGATTTTAATGGTTTTAAAATGTGGTTTTTATATGTATGCTTTAATTTGTTAGCCGCCTTGGTGTCCCTAGTGAGGGCAGAAAGGCAGGATATAAATTTTGTAAAATAAATAAATAAAAATAGATATATCCAGAGGTCATTTGGGGGGGGGAACGTGGGGGAACGCAGTTCCCCCGGGTAAGGTACGGGGGGTGGGGCACATGACGAAGCCCCGCCCCCTGCTTCCGGCCGCCCCGCTTCCGGCCCTCATTCAGCCAGGAGAAGGCAGGAGAAGAGAAAGGGTAAGTTGCTTCCTCCCTGCCTCTCCCCACCCCCTGCCTGCCTGGGGCCAGGGAGGGCCTTCGCGGGGCTTCCTTGTACTCCCGCTGGCCTTGCAGGTCCACCACCGGGCCCCTCATGTGGCTCGGCAGTGGAGCTGCAAGGCCAGCACCGGCGGCCGGGACCGTTGAGGGCAGGGTGTGTGGCCTTATGACACATTTCTGGTGATGTCAGGAGGTGTGGCCTTATGACACACTTCCGGTGATGTCAGGGGGCGTGGCATATGCTAATGAGTTATGCTAATGAGTTCCCCTAGCTCTTTTTCTACGAAATGACCCCTGGATATATCTAAAAACCACCTTTTGCATTCACAGTTAAAAGTTTGGGTAAAGAAAGAGCTTCAATCTGTTGCCTAAGAAGAAGAAGAAAAGATTGGATTTATACCCCGCCCTTCACTCGGAGTCTCAGAGAGGCTTACAATCTCCTTTCCCTTCCCCTCCCCTGTGAGGTAGGTCCTCTCCTTTATGGCCACCCACCTTCCACACATGGGGGCAGGTACAGAAAAACGGGTCTAGAAAATGTTAATTGTCATGCAGGAAGGTAGATGAGAAAGTGATCCTTTAGGTATCCCGGTCCCAGACCACTTCAGGAGAATGCTCCCCACCTTGCTTAAAGCCTGGAAGCAAGTAAGCAGCCAATAAAGTTATTCCAGGATTGTAATGACAATGACTCTCTACTGCCTGCCCCAGATGGTAGTCTGGCTGTAACATTTTATATGAAGCCATTTTCCAGAGCAGCCCTACATGGCGTGCACGGTGATGATAAAATCTGGATGCAATCAAAACACAGATAATTGTGGCCAGATAGAGTCTGCTGAGGAAAGGCCACAGCTGCTGCACCAACCCGACCTGGGCCAAAGCACTACAGGTCACAGAGAATGCCTCTGTCTCCATCTGTAACTCAAAAGTACACTGTGAGCCTTCGGAGAGACTGCAGTGCCATCTAGAACAGACTCATTTTGCCAGTTTTATTATTGGCCAGCCTCTGTCATTTCAGCTTCAGTGTATTGATCTTCATCCAGTCCATTACCTCCATCCTCACCAGACATCGATGAGAAGATGAAATAGAGAGTTGCGCTTCATCCATCTGTTCTCCCAGCAGCCTCATCTAGATGCTAATCTGCATGAGGGACAAGAGGGAACCCCCATGGAAATCACAGCGCATACAACACCGTATTGAGGAGTTGTCTCTCAGCCTCGCCTTCTGTTCACTATCTGAGACAAGCAGAACCACTGGAGTGGGGTTCCCCCAATCCCTGTCTCATCCAGTCTAATCACAACGATGCTAGGAAGCTACCATGGCTGACCCTGGTTGACAGTATTAACCACAAGAAGTCCAGAAGAATCACCAGGTTTGCCCTTCCCACCCCCAGTGACAGTTGTGAATCAGGGTGACCAAGGTGAGAAGTTCTATCACTTTCTAAGGCATGTACAACTCCATATACGGATTGATCACTGCCTTGTGATATTTTGCCCCCCAGCAAATGGCAGTGTGATCATAATGTGCAGGAGATTCTATGACTGATGGGGACTTGAGCCACTACAACTCATGAGGAAGAAACAAATCGAAAATATTTGGAGCTAATAAATAGGAAAAAAAATATCTTGCTAGGAGGATATGAATTTTAGACGGTGACAGACACTTGAAAAAGTACGTAGTAAGCTGACATCCCAATGCAGAGGCCATTTCAAATGCCAGATTTGCATATTTCTACTGTGAAGTGGGATATCTGTAAGATCACTTGAGTGACAATCAGGACTAAAATACGGACAGGAGCTCAGCAGGATAATTGCAAGCATGCTTCCAGTTCAGCTGAGGCTAATGAGACTGTTGCGCAATTAGGATAAAATTTGGCCCTGCTGCTTTGCGTAAGCATTTAATCAATCAAGAATTGGATAAAGGTCAGAAGAAAACTGCCAAACCCGTGTGCGGCATGAATTTATTAGCCTTTACTGGGATCGTGGTCTTTCTTGGGGGTGGACACCCACTCACTGGTTTTGAAAACTTTGCCAAAATGGCACATCTGATCAAATAGTCCCCATGTGATTGGTGGTTATAACGTACATCTCTTCAATATTCTGTTGCCACATGAATCCCTTCAGAAGACATCCAGTTGCACAATGAAGTTGATGCAGGGCACCCTCTGCCTGTTAAGGATGAATTAAAAGTTGTGGAGGATAGGCTGGACTATAATCGTTCTCCTCCATTCCCTAGATCTGCTGACCTAGTAAGGTTGGACAACAGTTGTACAGAGGGGAAATGTCATGGGGAACTGCACCCCAAACAGAAATAAGTGGTGGTAGGAACAAGTGTCATTCCCTCATCTAGTCTTTGGGAAGCAGGCAGTACAAGTTAGGAAACCACAAGGAACCAGGGCAAGGAGATGAACAATTAGGAAATTCCTCGAACAGCTTCATAGTACAAAATGGCTAAGCTGAGGCAGGGTTGGTTCCAAGATTGCACGGGCCCTTGCTGAAAGTATAACTGGGCTCCCTTTCCCCTTTGGCATGTCCCCTTTCCCTTCCAGTCACACCCCTTCCACACGGTCCCTCCCCTTTATTTATGGCTCAGGCCTCTAGCCAGGACTTTTTTTCCTTCAGAAAGCATTTAAATTTTTAAGGGGGCACCACTTTAAAACATTGAATATATTTTTTAAAAGGCTTCTAGCATGGCTATTTGTGGGGCATGGCTTTTAATCAAGGGGGCAGGGCCCCAAAATGCCCCACCATAGCTATTGGTACTACCTTTTCTTTTTCACCCCCTTTCCATTTCAATTTGCCTACTCTGGTAAAGAGAAATCATGCCAATTGTGCCAATTGTGCTTTGTTAGTTACTTTTGTTATTTTGTATAAAACCAGAGAGAAGAACATATGCCTTCCATGATTTTACTTGGTGTGCACTCAATAAAATAGGCATGATTTGGGCAAAAGCAATAAAAATACCATTCTGGAGGAACCTCAGTCTCAATGTCTGTGGAAAAGTTTCTCCGCTCTCATCACTGAAAGTGAGGAGGCAAATCCACCTCCATCCACAAAGCTTAAGCAACTGAACAGTCCCAACATACCGATGGAACCATCAGGTAGAAAGAGGGGAACTTAATTTCATCACTCAACACTGAATCAAAGCAGCCATAAATTAAGTAATGCAAGAAAATAAAACTTATTTTTAATACCGAGAAATGCATCACTAATTTTATTTAAACCAAGAACTACATCTTCAATACGACTAATTTACTCCTCTGATAAATATGTACTGTTTTAAAAACTGATTTATATTGTCTTTTTCTAACTGTTCCCTGCCTTGAGGAGCCCAATTGGGTACAAAGATGGCAAAGTGATCAAGATGTGTACCATAAGAAAGCACCTCTAATGCAATGATTAGTTGTGGCAACTGCAACAAAACTGGCTTGACAGCATCTGCTCCAGTGTATAGCACTCCAAGATGTCTGAGACAGAGAGCTTTCAGGTTAAGTTTTGGCAAATGCTAGAAGGCCACTTCCCAGCATTTTGATACTCCAGGGGGAAAAAATGACTAAATGTGATGTAATAGTCTTTAAAAAATCCTTTGCCTGGCCAGAAGCATCTATAATTTGCGTCAACACAAGATTCAAGTTGTGAGAAGAACAAGGTACAAAGAATGCCTGGGGATTTTCTTCCGGAGCCAGTGTGGTATAGTGGTTATGAGCGGCGGACTCTGATCTGGAGAACCAGGTTTGATTCCCCACTTCTCCAACTGAAGTATGCTGGGTGACCTTGGGCCAGTCACAGTTCTCTCAGAACTCTCTCAGCCCCACTTACCTCACAAGGTGCCTGTTGTGGGGAGAGCAAGGGAAGGTGATTGTAAGTCACTTTGAGAGTCCTTAGGGCAGAGGAAAGTGGGGTAAAAACAAATCCTCCTTCTCCCTGTTCTAGAAAAATGCCTTAACTGCTTGGGCACCATTATCACAGTATTGGCCACAAATATTGGACACCAGCAATCCATACTTTTCTGTCACCCCATCCAATTACAATGCAAGACCTTTTCCCTGTTGTGTCTGACGTGCAGAAATTTCAAAAAATTCTCCTTGGTGTCCACTGACTTGTTGTTGACCAAGAGAGGAGGAGCGCATAGTGTCCTTAGAGTGGGCAAATTGTCCCTTGGCACCGTGGTGAAGCTTAGCATCCATCACCATAATGTAATAAAGGTGTCATTTCCCACTTTACTGAGGTGTGAAATTTACAATGTGAGAAAAAACGCACACACAATGATTTCACAGCAGAGGTGAACCTCGGCATGTGCCCCACGCCACCCTCTGCCGACACCAGCACTGGCTGTAGGTATTGTGATGCTTTAAGTAAGCCATCAAGAACTTTCTGTTGCCCCCTCAAGGCCTGTGTGAGAGACGCCTCACTTAGGCCTTTCTCTCTGTGCTGTTTGAAGTCCCCCAGGGTGTGTATATTGGGGTATTCTCTATTAGTCAGTGTCCTTTCCCAGCTCGAAGCAATAAAGAGCCCTATGGGTGAAGCTCTCAGAGAGTCTGCTGATTGCTGACAACAGATCAGGACTGAAGGATGATCTGAAGCAGGTTAGGAAAGATAACCTCTTCCCACTACGCCTCAGAAGATACTGCAGGTTTAGATAATGACAAGAGGCGGGACCCGCGATAGTCGCGGGGGAGGAGGTATTCCCCGCGGCTCCTGGGTGGCTTGCCTGCTGAAGCAGCAGGAGGTCCGCACACAGGAGGACGCGGCAGCGGCTGCAGGTGAGGCCCCCCCTACGACAGCAGCAGCGAACCACCAGCCCTCCAAGGTTTCCCCCCCCCAGCCACCGCGGCCGCAAGCAGCAAAGGCGGTGAGCCCTGTGTGGCTCTTCTCCCTCCCTCGCTGCTGCCGCCGCCAGCAGCAACAACAGCAATGGTCCCCCTAGCAATGGCTGTGGCTGCCAGCCGCTGGCTGCCAAGACTTCTCTTCCCACACCGCCGCCACCAGCAGCCACAGTTCCTGTTGGTAAGTGCTTTCTCTGCGCATGCACAGGGAAGGCTCTTTTACTTTTGGGGGTGTTATGTATTCAGCCTGACATGCCCGGACTTGCCCGGGCTGGCCAGGCACAACTCTTCAATAGCTTCATGTCCAAAGACAATGGGTCCGTAGGATCCTAGCCGGCCCAATCAAAGGGCCAGCTTCTCAGCCGGGAGACCAATGGTCGCCCGGTTACTGTAAATAGCCTATCGGGAGTAGGGGGTGTGTTTAGGTGTACTTGGTGGCGGGTTTTCTGAACCTATATAACCAGCCTGCGAGCTGGTCCCTTCGTCTTTGTCCTGAACTAAATAAAGGTATGCTTAGCTGAAATCACTCTCCGTCTGCATACTTTTCACTGGCGACGAAGGTGGGATCCACGACCCCATGAACAAAGACCCGGACGCCAACGCGAGCACCGCACCGAGCCCCGACGCCGAGACCTCCGGGAACCGCGCCGCTTCGCTTCCCAGCTCTCCGGCAACCGCTCATCGCGCAGCTCCCGGCTCCGCTTCGCTCCCTGCTGACCCCGAGAGCAGCAGCGGCCTCCACAACGCTCCCGACGCCATCGCCGTTCCAGAGGCCACCCCACCACGTGGCGACAGTACAATGGCGACCGCGACCGCAACAGAAAGCCTGCCCGCTTTCGATCTCTCCCAGCCCTCGCTGTGGGACACCTGGCTGGACACGCTGGAGAGCCGCTTCACCATCCACAAGGTGGTGGATGACGCGATGAAGAAGGCTTACCTGCTGAGCCACTGCGGAATCCAGACCCATCGGCTCCTCAAGGACTTAATCTCGCCCAAACTAACGAAGGACGAGTCATACAGCTCCTTAGTCCAGGCCCTGACCGACCACCTGGCTCCCAAACCCACGAAGTACGTGGAGCGGTTGGACTTCTTCGCAAGAGTTCAGGCCTCCGGCGAAACCACCTCCGATTTTCTGGCGGCGCTGCGGAGCCTGGCGACCCGGTGCTCCTTCCCCAGCCTCGACGATACCCTCCTGAACCAGTTCCTCGTCGGACTCCGGGAGCCGAAGCTGCAGAGGAAACTGGTGAGCCAGAACGATCTGAGCCTGGACAAGGCCATCCGGGAGGCCTCAGCATACGAACAAGCGCGACAAGACCGCCGCGCCAAGGCGGTCCACCGTACCCAAGTGAGCAGCGGCTCCGACGTCTCGGACCAAGAGGAAGTCCTACAACTCCGACAGCGGACTCAGCAGCGATCAAAACACGTATCCTCCAGGACCTCCAAGGCCCCGTCTCCAAGTCAGTGCGCCAGCTGCGGGGAGGATCACGAACGCAGGTCGTGCCGTTTCCGGAATGCGGTCTGCCGTTCCTGCAACAAGGCAGGACACATCGCCAAGGTCTGCCGGTCCAAGGGACAACGACCGAGATCGGCCACCCACCAGACCACCGCGGAACTGCCCCTGGAGCTCCACACCGTGTCGTCCCACTTTCCACAGCACCAGGTCTGTAACCTGCCCCCCGACGGCCCAAATAAAATGCATGTGACGGTCCTCATAGAGGGAGCCCCCTGCACCATGGAGATCGACACCGGGTCGACCTACTCCATAATATCCGCGGACACGCTCCGTGCACTGTGTCCTCGGGGGGGGCCACCACTACAGAAGTCACGGGGTTTCCGGTTACGGGACTTTAACAAAAACCCCGTGGCGGTGGTGGGCTGGGGCAAGTTCCGGGTCCAGTTTCAGGGTTTCAAGGGCCAACTGGACCTACTGGTTGTGGACCGGCCCCTCTCCAGCTTGTTGGGACTGGCCTGGTTCAAGGCCCTGGGGCTCTCCGTTACGGGCATCAACCAGGTTGGAGCGCAGGATTTCGGGGCGGTGTGCGCAGAATTTCCCCGCATCTTCGATGGGACCCTGGGGCGGTACACGGGCCCTGCCATTTCCCTGGACCTAGACCCCGCGATACGCCCCATCCGCATCAGGGCCCGGCTGCCCCCGATCTCCATGAGGCCGAAGGTGGAGGCCGAGCTCGATCGCCTAGTTGAGCAAGGCGTGCTAGAACCGGTGGCGTCGGCCCGGTGGGAGACCCCCATTGTCACACCACTCAAGCCGAACGGGGACGTCCGCATCTGCGCGGACTATAAATGCACCATAAACAAAGCCCTGCAGCCCCACGCGTACCCGGTGCCGGTAGTAAGCCAAGTGCTGGCAGCCCTGGCAGGGGCTCGGGTGTTCGGCAAACTGGACTTGGCCCAGGCGTACCAGCAGCTACCGGTGGACGCCGCCACGGCCGAGGCACAGACCATTGCGACCCACAAAGGGGCCTTCAAGGTGCACCGCCTCCAGTTCGGGGTCTCAGTCGCGCCGGGGATCTTTCAATCTTTTATGGATTCCCTCCTTAAAGGCATCCCCGGAGTTCAGCCGTTTCTAGACGACGTGCTGATCGCCGCGCCAGACCCCTCGTCCTTCGCAGACCGTCTGAGGGCCGTTTTACAACGCTTCGACGCGGCGGGCCTCAAGGTGAAACGGGAGAAGTGCCTACTGGGGGTGCCGCGGGTGGAGTTTCTGGGCTTCGCGGTGGACGCCGCCGGCCTGCACCCCTCCCAGGACAAGGTAGAAGCCATCACACACGCCCCGGCCCCGAAGTCCAAAACGGAGCTACAGGCGTTCCTAGGCCTGGTGAACTTCTACCACTCCTTTTTGCCCCTGAAGGCGGCCGTCGCGGAGCCGCTCCACCGCCTCCTCGACAAGTCGGCGCAATGGGCCTGGGGGCCACCACACGACGCAGCTTTCCAAACAATAAAGGACCTCCTGGTCTCTAATGCGGTCCTCGCCCATTTTGACGAGGCCCTTCCCGTGGTACTGGCGTGCGACGCTTCCCCCTATGGGGTCGGGGCGGTCCTGGGGCACAGACTACCGGATGGTCGCGAGGTCCCGGTGGCCTACTACTCGCGGACACTGTCGTCGGCCGAGCGCAACTACGCGCAGATCGACAAGGAGGCGTTGGCAATCGTGGCAGGGGTGAAAAAATTTCACCACTACTTGTACGGCCCCTGCTGGGCCTCCTCGCACCCGACCGGCAGACACCGCAGATAACCTCGCCCAGGGTGCTACGCTGGTCCATCTTCCTGGCGGGGTATGCGTACGACCTCGTCCATCGGCCCGGAAAGGCGATGGGCCACGCCGACGCACTGAGCCGCCTGCCCCTAGACATTGGGGAGGGTCTTGGACTGGGTGGTGAGGGGGTGGCCCGAGGCCAAAGGAGACCAGGACATCGCCCCGTTCGCCACCCGGAAACACGAACTCTCAACCCACAAGGGGTGCTTGCTGTGGGGAAGCCGGGTGGTCATCCCCTCGCCTTTAAGGGAACGGGTACTCACCGCCCTGCACGAGACACACCCCGGGGTGGTGCGGATGAAAGCCCTGGCCAGGAGCTATGTGTGGTGGCCAGGACTGGACGCGGACATTGAAGGGGTGGTCAAGAGGTGCCAGCCCTGCCAAGCCTCGCGGCCGGAACCACCCCGAGCGCCCGAGAGGGCCTGGGAATCCTCCCACCGTCCCTGGTCCCGCCTCCATCTGGACTTTGCTGGACCCTTCCAGGGCAAGCTGTTCTTCATCCTGGTGGACGCATACAGCAAGTGGCTGGAAGTGGTCCCCGTGCCCTCCACATCCTCGCAGGCCGCAATCCGGGCCATGTGGAGGATCTTCAGCGGCCAAGGGATCCCCGACACGCTGGTCACGGACAATGGAACCGCGTTCACCTCGGCCGAGTTCCAGGCTTTCACCAGGTACTACGGGATCCGCCACGTCCGATCCGCCCCGTTCCACCCTGCCACGAATGGCCAGGCGGAGCGCATGGTGCGCACCACAAAGGACGCACTTCGCCGACTGGACTCCACCGATTGGGACTATAAACTAGCAGCCTTTCTCTTCGGACAGCGTACCACGCCACACACCACGACCGGCCGCTCCCCGGCCGAACTACTGCTGGGCCGCCGCCTGGCCTCCCGACTGGATCGGTTACACCCAGACCGAGCAACCCCGGAGGCCCCGGGCACCGAGACGTACGAGTCGGCCAGAGGGTTCTTTCCAGAGGACCCGGTGTACGCACGAAACTACGGCCGGGGGCCCCGATGGATCCCGGCCCGAGTTGTACGGGTCAAGGGCCCCCGTTCGTACGAGGTCTCCAGCGAGGATGGCCAGATCCTCCACCGGCACATAGATCAGCTGCGCCGTCGCACGCTACAGCTGGACCCTGAGGATCCGGACGAGGACCCAGAGCCTGCCACATCGGCCCCACTCCCGGCACCGGATCCACAGCCGCCTCTCCGTGAGGAACCCGAGGCACCTCCCACCGTGGTGCCAGACTGTCCTGCCTCCTCGGCGCCCTCGCCGCCTCCGAGCCCCTTGGCTCCCAGGGCCCCCGAGACCGAACCCATCGCTACCCCGGAGCCCCGACGCTCGACGCGCCCCAAGAAGCCACCCGCCTACTTGAAGGACTTCGTCTGTGGGTGCCTTCTGAACCAAGGGGGGAGGGGTGTTATGTATTCAGCCTGACATGCCCGGACTTGCCCGGGCTGGCCAGGCACAACTCTTCAATAGCTTCATGTCCAAAGACAATGGGTCCGTAGGATCCTAGCCGGCCCAATCAAAGGGCCAGCTTCTCAGCCGGGAGACCAATGGTCGCCCGGTTACTGTAAATAGCCTATCGGGAGTAGGGGGTGTGTTTAGGTGTACTTGGTGGCGGGTTTTCTGAACCTATATAACCAGCCTGCGAGCTGGTCCCTTCGTCTTTGTCCTGAACTAAATAAAGGTATGCTTAGCTGAAATCACTCTCCGTCTGCATACTTTTCAGGGGGGATTTAAATATCCCCCGTATACTTTTTTCAACTTTTTAGATTTTTCTGCACATCTAGGGATTGCCTCAAATGTACAGGAAAATCTCCCTGCCCCCCAGGTGCCCCCGATGTGCCCCCGATGTGCAGATTTAGATATCTGCACGCTGGGGGCATGTTGGGAATTAGATATATAGATATATGTCTACACGCTCAGAACTTAGGCACGCCATCAATGAGAGCCTTGTGCCTGATGATAAGCAGCCAGTGCCTTAACATTAGGTTTGATACCTGTTTCTTGTATGCTACCCTCCTTTAAGGCCCAAAGGGAGAAATCTGGGGTTTTATCCTTCGTGCAGAGTGGGCATAAACAACTGTCCTTTGCTTGCTATTGGAAGCCATTGCAAGTGATGTCACACACACAAAGCAGACCATTAGTCTATCAAGGTCAGCATTGTCTTCTATGACTGCTGGCAGCTTTCTAGGGTTTGGGGCAGATGTCTTTCACATTACCTCTTAACTGGGTGCCTAGGGTTAAACCTGGGATTAAACCTTCTATATTCGAAACAGAGGCTCTACCACTCAGCCATGGCCTCCCCCCTCACACATGAGAAGAAGGGGCTGCCTAGAATCCTGAATGCCCTTAGGGTTGCCAGCCTCCAGGTGGGGCCTGGAGATCCCTGGCTTTTACAGCTGATCTCCAGCTGACAGAGATCGGCAACCCTGGAGAAAATGGCTGCTCTGAAGGATGGACTCTATGGCATTGTACCGTGTTGAGTTCCCTCCCCTCCTCAAACCCTGCCCCCTCCTGGATCCACCCTCAAAGTCTCCAGGTATTTTCCAACCCAGAGCTGGCAACCCAAATGCCTCCAGTCCCCCACGTTATTAATGTTCCCCAAGACTGCCCCCTGGGGAGGTGTATGATCTCTGTTTGTTGTTGTTCAGTCGCACAGTCGAGTCCGACTCTTCGCGACCCCATGGACCAGATCACGCCAGGCCTTTCGGTCTTCTGCCGTCCTCTGAAGTTGGCTCAATTTCATGTTTGTTGCATCTCTGACACTGTCTAACCATCTCATCCTTTGCCGTCCCCGTCTTCTTTGACCTTCAATCTTTCCTAGCATCAGGGTCTTCTCCAGTGAGTGCTCCCTTCTCATTTGGTGGCCAAAGTATTTGAGCTTCAGTTTCATTATCTGGCCTTCCAGGGAGCAGTCAGGGTTGATTTCTTTTAGGATTGACTAATTTGATCTTCTTGCAGTCCAAGGGACTCTCAAGAGTCTTCTCCAGCACCATAGTTCAAAAGAATCTATTCTTCGGCGCTCGGCCTTCCTTATAGTCCAACTCTCGCAGCCATACATGACTACTGGGAATACCATTGCTTTGACCATGCAGACTTTTGTTGGCAGGGTGATGTCTCTACTTTTTATCATGCTGTTTAGGTTCGCCATCGCTTTCCTCCCAAGGAGCAGGGGTCTTTTAATTTCATGGCTGCTGTCACAGTCTGCAGTGATCTGGGATCCCAGGAACGTGAAGTCTGTTACTACTTCCACGACTTCCCCTGGTAGTTGTTCTTTCCTCCTGGTGCAATCACATGCTTCACTCACCCAATCAGGGCTCTTCAAGTTGCAAACAGGATATGACACAGATATAAATATTCTGTACCACCAAGTCATTCAAAATCTAACAGAAATAGATTACTTCTTACTGAATTTGTGTCCGTGAGACTAATTTTGTTCTAGTTCTCTACTAATGAGCTGCAGGATTTGCCCACCTAAAGGGCGGCGGGGGGGAGCTTTTATCTAAATTTGAGAAATCTATTGTTTTTACTTCCCTTTCGTTTCCATGATGGCCTGCCTGATTAGTTGTCCAGATTTTAATAGCTGACCACTATGACATTTCTGTAATTCATTTTGCCAGTGTGAATAAACTCAACCTTACAGAGTACATTAAAAGGGTGGCTTTATGACTGTTTTTATGATTGGTAGATTGCTACTTGTCAAGCGGTACGCATAGCCAAGGCAATCAGCCTTGCTGGATCAAACCAAGTTAAACTGAACACTCCACAATTAGGGGAGGTTAAGGCAGTGCTGGATCATCATGCAAATTAGATGCCACAGACTCAGAGCTTCATTCAGAAAAGCCAGCCCCCAGAAGACAAAGCTTTAACGAGAAAGAAAGAATTCTTGATATTCTGTCTTTGAAAAAGCTGCATGTGGGATGTCCCTTTTCATCTGGTAAATGAATGTGCTTTTGAGAACGGCATCATTCCATTCTCTCGGACGGGCTCGGAGGGCCATTTTGGCTGTTGATGTGATGACATGGAGCTATGAGGCCATTCTGTTTTGCTAGAGTGTGTTCTACTTAGTCCTCCCATCCACCTGTCTCCTTGTCTGTCTTATTTACTTTTCCAATAAGCACATTTTCATTTCCTTTTATTTACATTTGCAAAAAACCATTGAGCGCCAAAAGGGCTTCAGGCAGTTGCCTATGTGATAACTGTGTTGAACAATGTGGATACAGGCAACCATTTTATCACACCTTCTACCACAAAAGCTAACCTGATGTGTGGTAGAATTGTCCTCTGGGCAGGCTGACATCAATGGTCAAAATGTTCCCAGAAGAAAGACTTCGTCGGGGTCGGTTGTATAGGGTCAGTGATGTATGGATTTTTTGTTTGTTTGTTTGTTTTGCTGTCAAGTTGCAGCTGACTTAGGGTAGGGATTTCATGGTGAGAGACGTTCAGAGATGGTTTGCCATTGCCAGCCTCCACATCATGACCCTGGCATTCCTTGGTGGTCTCCCCTCCAAATACTGACCAGGGTCAAGTCGGCTTAACTTTGAGGTCTGATGAAATCGGGCTAGCCTGGACTATCCAGGTCAGGATGATTATGGATACAGCGGCTTTAATTTTTATGTTCAACACACACAAAGCTGCCTTATCCTGAATTAGGCCATTGGTCCATCAAGGTCAATATTCTCCACTCAGATTGGCAGTGGCTCTCCAAGTCTCAGGTAGAGGTCTTTCACATCACCTACTGTCTGATCAAGTGGAGATGTCAGGGATTGAACCAGGGACCTTCTGCAGGCAAAGCAGAGGCTCTTCTGTTGAACCACAGCCTCTCCTCCTTCAAAAGGTGTTGTTTGGTGGTCCCAGAAGTTTATCTATCCAATTTTTTTTTTCATCCTGAATCCTCAGGTTTGTTTTTCATCTCTAATTTGGTGGGAAATAATGCTATATTCAAAGTTAAAATGAAACATAGGTAAGCTGGAGAAATATCTGTCCTTGGGTAATAGTGGCCTTGGCTTTCCATCTGCAATATTTAAAAAATAATAATCTAAGAGGTAATGAAGTGGGCCAAGTCATGATTTATAGGAGAGATCTTAAGTTATCTTAGAGATTAATAGGAACCCACGATAAATCATGAATTCCCACTTTAAAAACACTGTGTGGGAGTTGGGACAAATTAATGAGTCGAGGAGAAACTGAAGTGTCTGTGCGGTGGTGTTATTGAGACGCTTGAGAGAGAATTCATGCTGGGTTGGCGGTTGGGCATGCTTTGCCAGAAAGACAGCTTTATCGCCCCTCTGCTGCTCTTAGATTGGTATGTTTTGCTGAAATATTAAAGGACCGAAACCAGTCATGGAATGTAAGACATATATAGTTTGGGGTGTATTTGTTTTAACTAGAAGACCTGCTCCATCAATGTGTAACACATGAGAATGCTGAGTCTCATAAGTGGAGGTGCGGTGCAGGATCACAAATGTGGGTATTCTTACCCCCCCCCCCCAAAAAATATTAATTTTCAGAGCCCAGCACTTCTCCATCACAAAGACCTGAGCCTGTTTTTAGCTGAGCATTAGACATCCCAAACTTACTGTTGTGGTGGGAGAATAGGAATGCCAGCCTCCAGGTGGGGCCTGGGGATCCCCCAGAATTACAGCTCATCTCCAGACTACAGAGATCAGTTCCCCTGGAGAAAACGGATGCTTTGGAGGGTGGACTCTGTAGCATTGTACCCACTGAGTTCCCTGTCCTCCCCAGGCTCCATCACCAAATCCTCAGTAGATTCCCAACCTAGATGTGGCCAATGTTCCCTCTAAGCTATAGAGTCTTGTGAGCAAAAATTCTACTTTGTGAGCTACTGGCATTAAAGTTGTGAGTGAGCAATTTGGCTACTGCATAAATTAGTTTGCTCTGGAGCCCTCCTCCCTAAGCTAAGACAAAAAGGTGTGAGCTGGAGGCTAAAAAACTGTGAGCTATCTCACACTAACTCAGCTTAGAGGGAACACTGGATGTGGCAACCCTAACCCCCATCCCCCACCGTTGGCCAGGGGGGACCTAACAACGTGGGGAGGAGGGAAGACTTTGGTTTTAAGGGCATCCATTGTTGCTGGAGATCCTTGGCTCGATAGGGTGAATTGAAAACTATGATTTAGAACAGCAGCAAACACTTTTAATTATGTACGAAACTTCAGTTGCCATCAGGGATCCTCACAACACAACCCTCTGTCCTTGTCAGCCCTCCTGGCTACCTGTCTCTTTCCAGGATGGTAAGTTTATAAAGAGGCGGAACTGGTGGTAATTGGTAATGGCAGAGGACTGGGGGGAGCTTTCTTGGGCTATGGGTCTTTCTGTGCTTCCATCTAGAGTTCTCAAAGAAAGTGTGGAAAAGCCATGCAAGTTATGAAATGAGCCACTTTAAAGGGACTCTCCCATTAAAAATCTCCTTGTTTTTAGGAAGTTCCTGGAATTGGAGAATGGATTAAAAAACTACTTTTTATGGTTGAAATGGATAAGATGACAAGGAAATTGAATAATATGGCAGCAGAAGACTTTTTTGAGGACTGGAAAGATTTAAAAGAATACTTGAAAAAATATTGGGATGTGAGAGACAATTTATTTTGCTTTGATAACTATTGAGTATAGAAAATTGTGAAAAAATAAGTTACCTGTTGAATATGCAGAGATAAAGAGGAGTACTTAAGAGTAACCTAAGGATTATGCAGGAGGTTGTAGCACTGTGGGAAGCCATACATAGGGGGGGAAAGGGAGGAGGGTAGGATACAAAGGGATAAGAAGTGTAATACAAATGTTGGACTTTGTTGAATATATCCTAAAAATAAAATGTTTACCCCCAAAAAAAAATCTCTTTGTTTTTGTCAAGATGGGGGAAAGCTTAGCCCTTTCTTAGGCATGGAGTTTTCTAAATGGTTCTGCTTAGGGCTAGCTCCGGGTTCCAGGTGCCTTTCAGTATCCTTCCTCGCTAAGGCTGCTGCCCTATTGCAGTGTCATTCTAAACAGAGTTATCCCAAGTACATTGACTTCAGTTGACTTAAAAGGATGTAACTGTGCTTAGGACCTCACTGTTAACCACTTCCTGGTGATCCCTGGCCTGAGGGAGACCCGGCTGTCCTCAGCTAGGGCCAGGGCTTTTTCAGCCCTGGCCCCCACCTGGTGGAACTCTGCTGGACAACTCTCATATCCCCTCCATCCTCCATAACCCCTCCCCCCCCGGAGGCCTGTGGAAGCAGCACCTCTTCCATGCACCGTTAAAGGGACGTCAATGTCTGCAAAGCTCAAAGCAGTTCAAAAATGTTGCGCAGCATTCCTTCCCGTGCTTCCCTCAGCATGGAACGGGAGATTGCCCAGAGGTTCCAATACCATTGTGTGTGTGTGGGGGGGATCTTTTATTATGGGCAGGAGAAGGTGGTGGGTCATTGTTGAGTCTTCTGCCAGCTCACGAGCTTCAGTGAAGGTCCACCATGGTGACCCACATGACGCACCCTTGGTTCTGCTTGTAGTTTATGCAGACAAATTCTCCAGCATGCGGCCATATAGAATCCATTTAAAAGAATAACCGTTCCAGGTAAGCAACCTCATTTTTTTTTCTGAAATAAAATCCATGTGTGGGTTTGGCATTGACAAATATGCTCTCTGCTCTCCAATTTTGCAGCCTGTTGAAGATAATTTCCGCCCCTGATTTTAAGGCCTTTTGCTGTAAGCATCCAGTCCTACTGAAGATCTCCTCTGGATTTCAGTTATAAACGTGCATTAAAGATTTTTTTTTTTACAGCCATTTAATTGCAATATGACTCTCTTGGCTTACTTTGTAAAATACCTACATAGATTTAGGAAATGGCCTATGGCACAAAAGTGACACCCGTTGAGTGATATTGATGAGTTCTTGCAACAAAGCAAGAAAGCTGAGACAAAGGTGTGCCTAAAACGCTCTGTCAAATAAATATACCATCATAAATCATTTCTTACTTCCAACATATTGGTATATTATCCACCTTCCACCCTGCTACCCCAAACAGTGAGTCATCAGAAACCAAACTAGCTGTCTGTGTTACTCAGATCCTAAGACTTGCTTCTGCTTCAGCGGTGCCGTTTTGCGTGGACATATTTCCAGCTCTAGGGGCTTTTTGGATCACTGAAACGCATTGAATTTGCATATGTGGAAGCACATAATGATGGAGAAAGAAGCTCCACAACAGAGGACCAACCCTATCCTCCACAATGGAAAAGGGCACAGCCCTAGAAGAAGTAAGCCTTAGGGTAATATAACAATACAAGTGGGGACCTATATTATATGTTAAGATGTTGTTGCCACCTAGTGGCCTAGTTAGTCATTGTCAGGGGATATAACTGGGCAGGTCTGAGGGGGGGGGGAGGTTGGTTGTTCCTGTTTTCAGGCTAAGATGGAGGCCTGGTTGAGGCCTAATGATGTACATCAGCAATAAATATAGTTATACCCACTCTGCTTGGCTGATTCGAACCACCTACATCACAGGAACAGCAAGAAACTTGTGGGGAGGAGGCATTCCCCTGCCTTTGCTTCCTCCCCTCTCCCCCCCTTTCTATCCCTACCTCTTATCTACCAATCTTCCCTCACCCCCTTTCTCCCCTCACCCTTTCTATGTCAGACTTCCCCACTTTTCCCTACCCCCCTTCTCCAGCAATCCTCCCACCCCCCTTTCTCCCCTCACCCCTTTATGTCAATCCCCCCCTCTCTTAATCCCAGCCATTATCAGACAGGGAGGGGCTGTGGCTCAGTGGTAGAGCATCTGCTTGGCATGCAGAAGGTCCCAGGTTCAATCCCTGGCATCTCCAGTGAAAAGGATCAGGAAGACGGTGATGAGAAAGGCCTCTGTTGCTGTCAGTCTGAGTAGACATTACTCCCTTTGATAGACCAAGGGTCTGATTCAGTATAAGGCAGTTTCATGTGTTTTGTGTGACAAATGCCCCCTTCTTTCCCCCACCCCTTCCCATTTTGCCCCTTCTTTCTCTACCCCCAGACAATCTCTCTCCTCTTCTTTTCTCTTCCCCTCCCACAGACAATCCCTCCTTTACCCACAGACAATCCGCCATTCTTGGTCTTTCTCCCCCCCCTTTCTTTCCCCCTGCCTTTGAGCCTGGCAGCAGCAGTGGTGCCTGGCAGCTGCTCCAAGCCTGGGGTAGCTCCCAGCAGTGGCTGGGCCCTGAATCTCACCTGATGTCTGCTACTGCTGCGGCCGGGCCTAGAGCATCTGCCTGAAGCCCGGCCTGGACTGGCTCCCTGTGGCTGCTGACTGCTCTGCAGGTGAGTCCCCTGACTTTGCAGAACTATTTGTGTTGGGCAAGTGTGGCCCTGAGCTGCAGATTTAGGTATCCGCAGATAGGGGTCCACACTGAAGAAATAGATATATAACTTAAGAACACCATGTTAAAACTGGTAATTATGGGGGAAAAAAACCCCAAGAGCTTTAATGGCCTGGTCCAGTGTTACTTTTGCAACAGTCTAGAAGCTTCTAGGGTTTCTCTTCACTTCAAGGATAGGACATGAATGAAGTGAACAAATCAAAACTCTGAATCAAATTTCCTTTAATATAAGTAATCCAAAAGTAACAGCAGCCAGTAATCATTGTAAATCATTGAAAATGACTGTAACCGTGACAGTTCATTGTCTGCTTTTCACAGCTGCGCTCTGGTGCATCATCGGTGGGAAAGAAAGGGGAGCAAAAAAGCAGTTCTGAGAGAAGGAGGGAAAGTCAAGTCAGGCCTCCAGTGGTCACCAGAGAGCAGGAAGAGGACTTTTTTTTGCCAGTACTAGCCTATGCAGGAGTAAAGGCCTGCTCAGGTGTGGGGTGACAGATTGAGGAAGTGGGTGAGGCAGGAAAGAAGTAGTTAAAAAACAGAGATGGGAGGACAAGGGGAAGGGAAGGAAGGAAGGGCTAATTTGTTAGTGGAGGGAAACAGAACCTCCCCCTAACTGAGGAATTCCTGAAAAATCCAAGCGTTGCTCCAGCAGGATCAGTGCCCTTGAGGGAAGGTGTGGTAGCCATAGGTTACCACTAAAGCACCCTGGAAGAGATCCTTCCCTTCTCCAGCAATCCTCTCATCCTACTGTATTTTTGGCTAGTTGGGTTTTCCCTGGAATCTGGGCATATGACACTTGCTGCCCATTTGGCCCAATAACTGGGAGGAGGAGGAGGAGGAGATTGGATTTATATCCTGCCCTTCACTCTAAGTCTCAGAGCAGCTTACAAACTCCTTTCCCTTCCCCTCCCCACATCAGACATCCTGTGAGGTAGGTGGGGCTAAGAGAGCTCTTTCCAGAACTGCCCTTTCAAGGACAGCTCTGACAGAACTATGGTTTGCCCAAGGTCATCCAGCAGCTGCAAGTGGAGGAGTGGGAAATCAAACCCAGTTCTCCCAGATTAGAGTCCACACACTTAGCCACTAAACCACCTTTTATTGTTTAAAAAACAGTTCTGTAGACTTTCAAGATCTAGAGAAAGAAAGCAAGATATGCAGACAGTAATCCTTCCCATTTATACTATGGAATTGGGCCTGCTTTGCCTTCCCTTTGCCAACAAGGGAAGTTGTGGCTTTGATTGACAGCTACCTGAAGCAAGTGGGCATGTTTTGTTTTCCCCACTGCCATGAGCTTGAGCTTGTTTTAGTTGAAGGCCGACAGCAGCCATATTTCTGCCTGTGTTTTCTGCTTCTTGGCTTTTTACTGGCTTCTAAAAGTAAGTAATTTTAAGGGGAAACTATTTCATTCAGCCTTGTAAATTTCCACATCATCTCAAAAAAGAACATGATGTAATAAAAGTGGGGTCTTTTCTCTCTTTAAAATATAAAAAATCAGGGTTTTTCAGTCTGTTCTCCAACACTGTCTGTAATAGGGCTGCCAAGCCCCAGCTCCCATTTCCCGTCACCACTGAGAGCAACGGCAACAGAAAAATAAACATTTATTTATTTATCAATCAATCATGTGGAAGAGTCACACACATAGGAAGCACATAATAATACATATATAAAATAGACAAAAACTGACCATCAGCTTGACTGCATGATGTCACTTCCCAGAAAAAACCCAAAAGTGATGTCAGTCCTTCTAGGAGTCTCAGTTTTACCACAGAGTTTCTGGAGATTCCTAGGGAAGACTGAGGTCGTTGGTGTGAGGCCCTCCTCTGTTCCTCCCCCTCCTCCTCATCCTGTGCTGGTCACCATGCCTGGCAACCCTAGTCTGTAAGGTTGAAAGCAGCAGAAAAACAAAGTGAGCTTTTAGACAGATACAGAATGAGCAAAGCTGACATAGATTTTGGATCTTACACAGGTCACAGCTCACATTAAAAAAAGGATCTGCCATTGGTCGCAACTAGCAACACAGTTTGAATACAGTGTGGATACCTGCTCTATGTAAGCATCCAAAAGCATCTGGGCTCCATGCGTCTGAACAGTCTTTCAAACTATTCAATCTTTTTCTTGTCAGGCAAACATATGGTTGCCCAACTCTTTCTCTCTGGTCATGAGGTCTTTGGATCATGGATCACGGCAGGCTACAAGGGGAGTACTGTCCAGTTCCCTCATCTACCTTAACTTGAGATCCTGGTATGAGGAACATTCCCATCAACCTTTACATCAATACCTCCACCAAGATTACTGTTGTGAGCAAAGAAACCTACCATTGTCATTGACATATTAACCTTAACCTTGGATTTATACTCCACCCTTCACTACCTAAAAGAGTCTCAGTGCGGCTTACAATATTGTTTCCCTTCCCCTCCCTTCCCCTCCCCACAACAGACACCCTGTGAGGTAGATGGGGCTGAGAGAGCTCTGAGAGAACTGTCTGTGAGAGAACAGCTCTGAAAGAACTTATGGCTGACCCAAGGTCACACCAGCAGCTGCATGTGGAGGAGTGGGGAATCAAACCCAGTTTCCCCAGATTAGAGTCCATGCTCCTAACCACTACACCAAACTGGCTCAGTAGAAAAGCTGGTTAGATTCAACTCTTTCTTTCTTGTTTTATACCTTGAGTTACCAGCCAATGGTTGGCCCCAAGCAGGAGATGGGGGACCAGGGACATGGGGGAGTGCCATTGTCATAAGTGACGTAATGTCATGGAAGTTACATTATGTTGCTCTAGGAAATGCTGGGAATTCTATGCTAAAAACCACAGTCTCCAGTGATTCCTAGAGTAACATTATATCACATTCAGGTTTTCCCCAGAAGTGACATCATGTTGCACAGGATGATGGTGATTTAATTTTTTTTACTCCTACTGCCTGAAGGAGCGGTGGTGGGGAGCATGGTGTGTCGGCAGGAGTTCTCCCACTTAGCCGGATATCTGGCAACCCTGTTTATACCTCGTAGCTGAAGCAGTATTATGATGACAAATAAACCTACTTGTTCAAAGTGCATGAGTTTTCTGCCTTTGTTTTCCATAGTTAGTACATAGGTCCATTTAACATTTGAAGAATAATCATTCGATCTTGTAGAACTAATAGTCTTTCAAGAAAAATGAGGCATACGCACATGTGGTCTGAAACAGTGTAGCAAGTCACACTCTTATCCAGAAACACACACACACAGAGTTGTGCTTCCTTAATGGTTAATCTCCCTGTGTTCTATAGAGTTTCTAATTAAAAAAAAAACACATAAGGGGCACAAAAATAGTTAGAATCCTGCCTTCCCAAGCAACGAAGTGCAATTATTTTATCATATTTTGTGTTTCACCTACTCATTGGATTTTGCTACAGCTGTTTGGACACTGTTGTAAACGATAAGAATCAGCAGCATAGAATACAATAAATAAGTGAGTTAAATGTGATGTGTTGATTTCTGCAGTACTCTTTTGCTTGAAAAGGTAATTGGTAGGCAGTGTCTGTCTGTCTGTCTCTCTCTAAAATGGCTCTGAACTACAGAGGTACTCACTTGGTGGTTCTTGAGTTTATGTGTAAGAGATTAGACTTGACTAACTTTCATTCCTGTCATTTCCCCCTCCTTTTCCCCACTACCTTATTCTGCATAATGGCCAATTTAATTTTCTCATTAGAGCTTTGTATTTTATTAGAATTCCCCTGCATTTCATTTACTAGCTCCCATGGAGAGACAAACCATCGGTATGGATTCTTTCTTGAAATTAAAACTTCCATATCTTGGTAATCTCCACTCAGACCCCTGGAGGTTTCTTTGTGCTATGCAATGAATGACTCAGTGCTTTGGGGGAGACCCAAAGCAATAGGGACAAAAAAGGGACAAAAATGACAGTGCGGAAGTGGCCAAGGTTGGGGCCCCCAGGGCAAGGGGTTAGTCTTCCAGTGCATTCTTTCTGACATATAAAGGTAAAGGTTCCCTTGCTCGAAAGCCAGTCGAATCCGACTCTAGGGTTGTGGTGCTCATCTCCGTTTCAAAGCCGAAGAGCCAGTGCTGTCCGAAGACGTTTCCGTGGTCATGTGGCCAGCATGACTAAACACCGAGGCGCACAGAACGCTGTTACCTTCCCACCGAAGTGGTACCTATTTATCTACTTGCAATTTCTTGCTTTCAAACTGCTAGGTTGGCAGGAGCTGGAACTAGAGACGGGAGCTCACTCCATCATGTGGCACACCCGGGTCTCGAACTGCTGAACTACTGACCTTCCACAGCCTGCAGTTCAGCTTCTTAACCACGAGCCACCGCAGCTCAATATAGCTAGAGCCTAATTGTATTTACTGTTTGAGCAAGACACTTTTACCAATGGAAAAGTGGAGATAATTGTAGCTGTTTTCCTCACTCCCACTGGAGACCCCACTTCATTTCCCATTTGTTGTTTCCAGGGGCCATCCAACCATGGGTTGCAGTTATTTCAGGACTAGCGGGACTATACAGACGAGAAAGCTCATTTGAATGGGCATTTCTCCATTTCCATTGGATTGGGTCCACCTCAGTATTTCTTTCATTGCTTCCACACTTCCTCCACCATTCCCTCTTTGGAGAAGCCATCTAAAAAGTGGCTTTGGAAAAGATGTACCGAAGGATTTCAAAACATGGTCAGTCAAGAGTTACAGTACAATGTCATGTGGAGGCAATGGGAGAGGGAAAGTGGAACAAAAGCTTCATGTGGAAGGTGCCTAGGATCCTGTTGTTCAGTTCTTTTTGCTATTAGAGAACAACAAAGAAACAGGAGGTAGAATCGTCCCTGGAACAACAGTATGTTGGTTCCATACTTTGTGCATAACTTTGAGGTAGGATTGTAATGTCTTAAAATTCTACAACATTGCACTGATTCCGATACAGTCCTACTCAATAAAATCGTGGTGGAGTGTGCCTAGATTACTGTCCATATCCAGATGTCAGGCATCCATTGTGGACCATGCCAACTTGGCATGCAATATTTATTCTCATCTGCCAGTTCAGGCCAACTGATTGCATCCCATCATTTTCTTGTGTGTAACTTTGTGGGCACAGGGATATTACATTATACTTTTAACATACTGTTTCTCTTTAAAATGAGATAAGTATGCTGGGGAGGACGTTACTGGCTCAAGTGGTGGGTTAGAAATCTGAACAGTAAATAAACTCTTGCTTTCTAATTCAGTAAGGGAATACATGGATGGAATCCTTGTCCCACAAACAGATTTTCCTTTCTGGGGCACTTAGCTTTCATGAATATGGAAAGCCAGGTAATTATGTTCAGTTACCATACACAACCTATTAGTAAGCGCTATTCATAATGACAGGAAAATTGACATTAATTGACTTTGACATCTCCTGTTAGTCTTTTGAAAGCCTTTACTTCATTTAGAAGTCTTACACATTCCTGGATTCTGAATCCTCGAATAAGGACATTGGTTTCCTTGCCTAGTATAGGCATGACGTACCCTTTACCAATACTAATTAATTCAACTGCACTTGTATGCAGAGCCAGTTTGGTGTAGTGGTTAAGTGCACGGACTCTAATCTGGGAGAACTGGGTTTGATTCCCCACTCCTCCACTTGCACCTGCTGGATGACTTTGGGCAAGCCATAGTTCTGGCACTGCTGTTCTGTCAGAGCTCTCTCAGCCCCACCTACCTCACAGGGTGTCTGTTGTTGGGAGGGGAAGGGAAAGGAGATTGCAAATTGCTCTGAGACTCCCTTGGGGAATGAAGGGTGGAGGATAAATCCAATCTCTTCCTCCTCCTCCTCCTTTTTCTTCTTCGTGGTTTATGCAGTGCCCTGTTGACTCTGCTTAACATATCTTATGGTGTATTTCCCATAATTCGATATTATGTTAATCCTACTGTCTATGAACAGCCATGTTGGGTTTCTGTTGAGGAGAAAGGCGGGGTATAAATGAAGTAAGTAAGTATTATAAAATAAACAGTTGGGAGTCATTCTCACCCATTCTGAATAGATTGATTATTCTTAGACTGGTTCTTGTTTTACACTGGCCTGGCCTTAACATCTCCCCAATTCCCCCTTCCTATTCTTTTGTTTGTAGCTTTAAATATAAAAAAGCTGGTATGGACTGACCTGGATAGCTCAGGCTAGCCCAATCTTGTTGGGTTTCAGAAGCTAAGATGGGTCAGCCCTAATCAGTATTTGAATGGGAGACCACCGAGAAATACCAGGGTTGCTATGCAGAGGCAGCTAATGGCAAACCACCTCTGAATGTCTCTTGCCTTGAAAGCCCCACAGGGTTGCTATACATCAGCTGTGATTTGATGGTAGAAAGAGAGAGGGGGGGGGAGAGAGAGAGGGAGGATGGGTATTTTCTGTGTCTAATGAAGTGAGCTCAGACTCATGACAGCTCATGTTGAAATATTTTTTTTAATTCTTTAATGTGCCATTGGCCTCCTGTTTAATTTTTCTCTTTAAACTGGTGCTCATAAACACACAGGAGGTTTTAGTTGCGTTCTGGAAAACTTTGTTGCACTATCCCTAAAAATGGGTAGCGGGAAACTCTGGACCTGTCTGTGTAGCCATTAGTTGGTCCACTAAAAAACTTAGTCTGATAGAGGCTAGTCAGAACAATGTTCATACTGTCCTTAATCACTGGACTTCCCTGTTTAAGGAATATGCTCTATGTCATGACAACTACCAAAAGCATGTTATGCCTTTTTTTTTAAGTACGCATTTGCCTAGTGCATATTTATATATATATGGAAACCACTCCATAAAATGCCACTTTGGTCTAGACCAAAAAGACAGTTAATTTTATGTGTCATTCCTCATTTATTATCTAAAGTCCAGTGGATGGAGCCCAAAAGAGAAGACTGTTGCTGATCAAGGTAGCTGTCTTGGGTAGCTGGTTAAAGACATTATCTAAGAGCACGTGTGTGTTTTGGGGTCTATTAAGCCAGTTTGCCTCATTTCATTTTTTGGTGCCAAATTGCTGAGTACCAGCAATGCATGCTAGTGTGTAAAATAGGATGGTTGGTCTGAGGCAAAGGTGACATTTTAAAGCTACTGGTTTAGTTGGCAAACTCAACTAAATGGCTTCCAGTTACTCTAAACAGTGATTCTAAAATGTTAGAGACCCATGGACATTGTGAACCATGCCTACCTGGCATGCAATATTTATTCTCATCTGCCAGTTCAGGCCAACTGATTGCATCCCATCGTTTTCTTGTGCGTAACTTTGTGGGCACAGGGATATTACATCTATATATCTAATTCCCAACTTGCCCCTGGAGTGCGGATCGCTAAATCAGAGCTCCGGGGGCAGCTGGGGGGGGCGGGGGAGGTTTGTGCACACGTGGGCCAGTCCCCACATGTGCACAAAAATGCAAAAACTTTTTAAAAAATTCGGGGGGATGTTAAAATCCCCCCGAAAGTGCCAAAGCGTTCCGTGCGCATGCGCACGGAACGCTCTGTGAAGGCCGCCGCCGCTTGGAAGGTGAGCGGCGAGTGGGGGGGGAGGAGAAAAAGCAGCGAGCCAGGGGGGGGAGGAGAAACAACTGCGAGGGCTCCTGCTCCTGGAGCTCCCTCTGGAATCTCTCGCCGCCTCTCGCCGCCTTACAGAGGGTGGGGGGAGGAAGGAGAAACAACCGCGAGGGCTCCTGCTCCTTCCTCCTGGAGCTCCCTCTGGAATCTCTCGCCGCCTTAATATAGCAGGGGAATGCCGCAACTCAGCCGAGATGTGGAGTCATTTCCTGGAAGGGAAACTCCCAAACGCAGCTTGAATGCAGCGAAAACGAAAGTAAGCTCCCGGCTTTCTCTTTAGAGGGGAGGCACTGCAGCCACGGCTGACGGGAGTCCCGTCAGGGAGCTCTCTGAGGAACTCACCTGTCCCATCTGCCTGGAGTATTTCATCCGGTGATCCTCCGAGTGTGCAAACAAGCCGATCGGCCCAGGGACCTCCGGCCTAATTGGCAGCTGGCAAACATTGTGGAAATAGCCAAAAAACTCAGCCTCCAGGGGGAGAGGCCGAGGAGAGAATCTGTGAGAAACACTGGAAGCCCCTGAAGCTTTCGTGCCAAACGGATGACCTCCTCATCTGTAGGGTCTGTGATAAATCCACGGAGCACAAAAGTCATGAGGTAGTTCCTGCTGCGGAGGCTCCCCGGGAATACAAGGTAGGGAACTGTGGGCTTCAGCTAAGGTGGCCAACCCTGCTACACTAAAGTAACTAGCCCGTGTCCAATGCTTTCTTGGTAGAAGCGTGGGGAGTAAGCAAAAAAAGCCGCAGTACAAAAAGAGGATGGAAATCATCACATTGGTGCCTGCGGATTGCTGAGAAAAGGACCAAATGTATCCGCATTCATGAGTGCTGCTGCCTTTGCCCTCTATAAGTATCCAACATTTGTTAAGTTTGTTTACTTGGCTCCCATAGCTGCGGTGGCTCAAGTGGTTAAGACCTGAACTGCAGACTGTGGAAGGTCGGTAGTTCCGCCGTTCAAGACCTGAGTGTGCTGCACAAGGGAGTGAGCTCCCATGGCATCGGCAACATTTTGTTGCGGGTCTCCACTTGTTACATTCTAAAATGCATGTGCAAAACCTGAACCACAAGGATTTAAATGGAAGGTGCTTGCTGGACGCTATTATGCAGCTGTGATAGGGCAATTGCGTAAATTAAAAACAAAGTTTGGATGTCATCCCTCACATGTCACAAGTGATGTTCCACCCTGATTTAGAAAAGTGGGTTTTTTGAATACAGCTGCAGAATAATTTTTCCCCCTTTTCCTGAGACAGAAACTATGAATCCGTGACCACACTCCAAGAGAACTGAGAAGAAAAACAGTAGGTTTGTATACCCCACTTTTCTCTACCATAAGGAGTCTCAAAGCAGCTTACAATCGCCTTCCCTTCCTCTCCCCACAACAGGCCGCTTGTGAGGTAGGTGGGGCCGAGAGAGTTCTGAATAGGCTTCCCAAACCCCCGCTGGGGACGGGGGAACTCCTGTTTTCAATACCCCCTCCCCCGCTTTCTAAAAATTGGGCCCCGGGGGGAAAAAATGGCGGCTGGAAAGTGACGCTCCATATTAAGTCCTCCAAGTCTCTATGGTTCTTAAAACCACAGAGACAAGGAGGACTAGAGCGTCAGTTTCAGTTTCCCCCTGGTCCTCATGGCGTGGCTGGCCGGCAGTCTCTGAGTGACTGACTGAGCTCCTGTGCCGGGCCCATTGCAGCAGTTCCTGAGGTTCCCCCCTCCCACACTGTGAAGAGATGTAAGTATTGGGGACCCAGTTCCCGGGCTGCTGCTGAGAAGGATTGGGTGAGCTGAAAGGGGCTTGGGGGTCTGGTGCGACTCACCCAAAGTGGAGAGGAAGGAGCATTTAACTCTCCCCCGCAACAGAAAAAGCCTCTTCGAGGCGAGCAAAAGCAAAGAAATGGAAAGGGAAGGACCTTCTTGCCCTTCGGGACGGGACTCAACCTGGGCAAGAGGCTGATTTGAGGCAGGGGGGGGGAAGAGATGAGACACCCACACCCACTCCGAGTCCTGCCAGTGCCCCTCCATTACTTCCAAACTCGGACCCATCCGGGCAGCCGTCATGTCCTTTGTGCTTTGAGAAACTGTGTGGGGTTTTTTGCTAGGGTTGCCAAGTGGGGGGTCTGCAATGCAAGACCCAAAATGGAGAGGAAGGAGCATTTAACTGGGGGGGGGCAGTGGTGAGAGTCCAGGAGACCCAGCTTCAGATTCCCACGCTGCCATGGAAGCTTGCTGCATGACCTTGGGCCAGTCACATAGTTGCAGCCTAGCCTACCTCACAGGGTTGCAGTGAAGATACAATGGAGGAGACCAGTTTAAGGTGCTTTGAGTCCCCATTGGATAGAAACAGAAGCACAAAGTGTAAATAAATTAAACATAGATGTCCAAGTGAGCTACCCAAGGGGGAAGGTTGCTTAAGAGGAGTGGGGGCAGAACAGCAAGAATGTTATGTGGGTACTGAATATCCAGGTGGATTTTCTAGGAAATCCATGAGCAGGTGTTATAGGAGTCTAACTAGCTGTTTCACAGATCCCCCCCCCCTCCAAGACACATGTGGGTTTTTCAAAATCAGTTTAACAGTTTTCATATGTACCCTCCCATGGGGACTCGTGGAATGTAAGAATGAGGAGTGTTCCTTCTAAGCTGAGTTAGTGTGAGCTAGGTAAAGGTTCCCTTGCTCGAAAGCCAGTCGAATCCGACTCTAGAGTTGCGGTGCTCATCTCCGTTTCCAAGCCGAAGAGCCAGCGCTGTCTGAAGACGTTTCCGTGGTCATGTGGCCGGCATGACTAAACACCAAGGCACACGGAACGCTGTTACCTTCCCACCGAAGTGGTCCCTATTTATCTACTTGCAATTTCTTGCTTTTGGACTGCTAGGTTGACTAGCTCACAGTTTTTTAGCCTCTGGCTCACACATTTCTGTCTTCGCTCAAGAAGGAGGGCTCCAGAGCAAACTAATTTATGCAGGAGCCAAATCACTGGCTCACAACAGTAGCTCACAAAGTAGAATTTTTGCTTACAAGACTCCACAGCTTACAGGGAACTCCGTAGACCTGTGACAGCTGCAGCTCAGAAGCTGGCTTGGAATACCAAGCACCCTGTTGGTGAGTCAAACAGTGCACACAATTTGGGGTGGGGGTAGGAGAAGTCAGGGCTGAGAGCCAGCGTGGCCCGGTTGCGGGGCCATCCCAAGCAGAGTTGCCCTCCTGGTCTTAGAAGGGAGTAAGTCTGCCTAGAATGGCACTACCAGGCTCCTTGGGGGTCACCTAAAACCACATGCAGGGTTTCACGTCCTCTCTCTCTCTTTCCTTCCAAGAGGAGACAGCTTCTCCTTGCTGCTTATTATTATTGTTTTATTACTTCCCAGCTCTAAATTATCTTCTCTGCAATTCTGTGAAGTACATTTGGCAGGGAGCTCCTGACAACCTAGATTGCTGAAGTGGCAAAGAAGATCTTTCTGAGAGCCAGGAAGTCCCCAAATCTTGCCTTGGTCATAAATTAATCAGGCAGCTGCGGGCATTCATAGCCTCAGTCTGCACTGTCTGTAATATGGGGATGATCACCTGCTTTACAGGGTGGTTGTTACAGGGTTAAGAGCCGGTATGGTGTCAGAGTGTCAGTCTGGGATCCAGGGATCCTAGTCTCAATCCCCATTTTGCCATGGAAGCTTACTAGGTGTCCATGGGTCACACACAATTTTGGCCTCACCTACCTCACAAGATAGATATGGGTAGCCATGTTAGTCTGTCTGTGGCAATAGAAAAGAAAAAGAGGTAAGCAGTGACACAAAAGTTCATACCCTGCCACAAATTTTGTTAGTCTTTAATGTGCTACTGGACTCTTTCTCTTCTCTACTGCTACCTCACAAGGTTGTTGTGAAGATAAAATAGAGAGGGCAAACAACCTTATTTCCCCATTGGGAGAAAAGGCCAGGTATAAATGAAGTAAATAAATCAGTTGTTGAGAAGATTACTAAGAACGTGTGTGGGGTATTTTGTACTTAGTTGCCACAGCAGTCTGTTCAAGGCTACCCCCAGTGGTTTGCCTAAAGGCATGACTGAACAGAGAGCTCACTGGCTCCGATTAAGTGTTTGAGTGAATGATGCTGCTTGCTATGAGCACTTGAGGATTTTGAGAACAGGAAAAAGACACTTCCATGAAATGGCTGGCAAGGTGGGGTGGCACAGCCAGTCACTAAATGGCTGCCATGGGGGGTTGTGGCCAGTCACAAAAGCATCCTCCTGCAAGGGAGGCAGCTGTTTCTCAGCTGGTGCTCCCTGGAGGCACAAAGGTGATGCCACCTGGGCTTTTCTGAAGCACCACTGAAGTGAGGGCAAGCTAGGACTGGCTATTTTGCTTTGAGGAGGAGATCCGCGGCGCCCCGGGAGGCCCGGCCACCCTCCTCCCCGTGCTTCCTGGCCCCTGGTATTTTTGGCCCTTGTGTAACAGAGTGTTGGACTGGAGGGGCCATTGGCCTGATCCAGCATTGGCTTCTCTTATGTTTTTATGTCTGGGGCAAGGGATGCTCTGTATTCTTGGTGCTTGGGGGGGGCAGTGGGAGGGCTTCTGGTGTTGTGGCCCCACTGCCGGACCTCCTGAGGGCACCTGGTATTTTTGGCTGATGTGTGACACAGTGTATTTATCTTTTGTATATGGTTTCCCATTTGTGCTTACCTTACAATAGTAGGCTGATGCAGTGCTAGGGGCAGGCCTTCTGTGCTGCTGCTAGTCCACCAGTTTAGCCACAAGGTATAGATAGGAACTCTCAGTGTAGGGCAAGTGATGCTCTATATTCTTGGTGCTTGGGGGGGGCAGTGGGAGGGCTTCTGGTGTTGTGGCCCCACTGCCGGACCTCCTGAGGGCACCTGGTATTTTTGGCCCCTGTGTGACTCAAAGTGTTAGACTGGATGGGCCACTGGCCTGATCCAACGTGGCTTCTCTTATGTTCTTACGTCTGGGGCAAGGGATGCTCTGCATTCTTGGTGCTTGGGGGGCAAGAGTGGGAGGGCTCCTGGAGTTTTGGCCCTGCTGGTGGACCTCCTGAGGGTACCTGGGTTTTGTCCAGTGTTTCCTCTAAGTGCAAGGTAGCTAACAGTTTTTTAGCCTCCGGCTCATACATTTTTGTCTTAATTCAGGAAAGTTGCCTCCAGAGCAAACTAATTTATGCAGTAGCCAAATTGCTCACTCATAGCTTTAATGCCAGTCGCTTACAAAGGAGCATCCCGGGATGCTCCTTTGGGGGAGAGCCTGGAAAGGAACATCACAGGAAGAGGTGGGGTTTTGGTGCAGTGTGCTGGAAGTGACATCATCGGAACGGGAAGTGACATCACTTGCCATTTGACCTGGAAGTGACATCACAGGAAGTGACATCACAGGAAGTGACATCACAGGAAGTGACATCACAAAAGTCTCCTGGCTCCACCCCCAAAGTCTCCTGGCTCCACCCCCAAAGTCCTCAGATATTTCCGAATTTGGATTTGGCAACCCTAGTTCTGAAAGAATTGTGACTGGCTTGAAGTCACCCAGCAGGTTTCATGTGGTGGACTGTGGAATCAAACCCAGTTCTCCAGATTAGAGTCTGCTGTTCTTAACCACTATACCACAATGGCTCTCCAAGAGATCTGATGAGGTTCCATATTTGTGCTAGCTGGGAAGACTATTTATTTATTTATTTATGCATTCGATGTATATACTGCTCAGACCCGAAGGACATGAGAGGGTCCTTTTCCCTTGTCTTTATTAAAGATAAGATGGAGCCTCCCTCCCCCGGGATGCACTAAGATCCCTAGACCCAAAAGCTCAAGGGTCAGGAAGCAGTTTTCTTCAGGCCAGTTTGGCCAGGGGTCCTGGAGGGTTTTTTGCCATCTTCTGGGCAAGGAGCAGGGAGTATGGGGGGAGGTATTTGTGAATTTCCTGAATTGTGCAGGGGGTTGGACTAGATGCCCCTGGAAGTCCCTTCCAATCCTATGATTCTAAGGGCCTTTATGGTCACTTCCAGCTCTCTATAAATCTATAGGTTTGAGAAATGCTGATATAGGTAATAGTTGGAAGGCAAGTGATAAAGTCACTTGCTGTAGCTAAACGAACCTGCATCTGGTCAATGCCTGGATGGAAGACCCTCTACATACACCTTTTTGAGGTTCCAATTTGAAGAAAAATGGCATGGAAACATAATAAACACTTACATGCCACAGTATGCGTGAAAATATGAGTAGCATAGACATTATGTCAGTTAAGGGAACTGAACCATCCACAGCCGCTAAAGACTTGTTTAGTCTCTTGGCCTTGCTGTCAAGACTGAACAAGATTCCAAGACAGAAGCACTTAAACTGGTCCCCACATACCAAGGGGGGGGGGGATTTCTAAGCAGATGGTTATCTGTCTCACAAGTGCCTTTCTCCCCTCAGCATTCTTTACCTGATGTTGAACGTAGATGTCTCAAATGGTATGAGAATGCCTTGCTTTAAATGTGATTAAAAGTTGTATAAAGTGGAGCTGTATAAAGTGGATACTTTATTTTTAAAGGCATTGTTATGCAAATAAGCCTCTCAGTGTATGCGTGACTTCATGGGTATATGGGAAATTCAAAGAAAATATATTGCTACATAAGTGCATTAGGCAATGGATAAGCTATTTGGGAGCTACTAAGTACAAATTTGTATTTGGAAGCTTCTCACTATACATCCAGACGAGTGTTCTAAAAGTATTTGCAATATGAAGCATTGCCAAAGATGTGCCACATTCTGCACATCTAAGCATAACATTAAATCGACAGTAATGCACAATCAGTGATTCAGCTTAAGGTTTTTTTTAACGCTCTGAAATTCCTCTCTAATCTCTTTAACCACGACGCTGTAGAAATCTTTTGAACACATTCCATTTTCATTGAAAACCTGGTCATAACTTTACACTGTTAATTATGTGAACTGGAGAGAGAATTAAATCTTCTGTATGTAAAGTGGGCCAAACACAAGTGTGACTTTTATATTATTCATATTAAACCATATAAAATACTGCCAGACAGCATTTGCCCCTAAGTTAGTCAGGTGGAGGGTGAAACTTGGGGAGGTACCAGGGATCAAATAGGAGGGCATAGCCAAGACAAAACCATTTTACTAATCCGAGAGAAAATAATGGAACAGTTCCAGAATTCAGGACTACAAGTACTAACACTAACACATAGCAGAGAGAGAAACAACAAGGAGTAGGCTGAACTGCAAGAGAAAAACATCCAATAAACCCTACACACTAGAGAATGCACCACAGCTCCACCTTGGGAGGGCCTGCAAGACAGAGATGTTCTGCCAGGCCTATGGTTGAGGACAGCATCGAGCCTGGCCTTCTCCATCTCTCCTCTCCCCTCATGGGGAAGGACGCAACTGGTCCTTTAACACCATTGGAAATAGTTTTTAGATTTGTAATTGTTTCAATTGTTAATGGTTTTAACCTGTTTATACATTGATTTATATGTATTTTTTTTTTTTTGTAAACAAATTTTTATTTTCTTAGGAACATAGCATATAAGATTAAATCATTCAGTCCATTGTTTACCTCATTCCCTTCCTCCCCTCCCTCCAGTGGCTTCCCGCAATGCTTCTCCCCCTTCTTACAAATTTCATTATATCATTAACACATCATTTGTTATCATCCAACCTCAAGATAACATCATTTGACTTAATATTGATCTAAACATATTAAGTTTTGTTTTACATCCCAGTTCTTTTCCAGATATATTTTAAAGTCATTCCATTCTTGAAAAAACACGTTGTCTTCTTGATTATTCAACTTCTTTGTAATTTTATCCATTTCTGCCATGAACAGAACTTTTTGTATCCAGTCTTCGATTTCTGGTACTTTCTCAGTCTTCCAAAATTGTGCATAAATCATCCTCGCTGTTGTAATAAGGTACCAGAATAAAGTCCTTTTAGTCGAGTTAACTTCTTCCATTTTTAGTCCCAAAAGCAGAATTTCAGGCGCTTTCTTGAAAGAGCACTTAAGTATTTTTTGCATTTCTTTGTGGACTTTTGTCCAAAAGAGTGTAGCTTTTTCACAAGTCCACCACATATGGTAAAATGAGCCCTCATGTTTTTTACATTTCCAACATTTATTTGACATATTCTGGTTCATATTTGCAATTTTCTTTGGGGTCATATACCACCTATACATCATTTTGTAACAATTCTCTCTAACATTGGTACAGGGTGATATCTTAATAGCATTTTTCCACAAATATTCCCAGGTTTCTATGTCAATTTCCTTGTTCATATTTATTGCCCATTTTAACATTTGCTCTTTCACAGTCTCATCTTCTGTATACCATTTTAACAACACTTTATACATTTTAGAGATATCTTTTCCCCCTCCACTCTCCCATACCTTTTCCATTTCATTTTTTTCCTCTCTAAAACCATAATTTCTTTTGTCTGACCTAAAAAGGTCAGAGATCTGCATGTATTTCAACCATTCATATTCATATTCAATTTCATTCTGCTTTTTCATTACCCATTCTGTTCCCTCTTTTTTTATTATGTCTTTATACAGCAACCAATCTTTGTCTCTACGTCTTGAGTAAGATGTTAACACTTCCACTGGTACAATCCAAAGTGGCCTTACATCACCAAAATATTTTTTATATCTCATCCATACCACAAATAATGCTTTTCTTACCACATGATGCTTAAAAAAGCTATCCATTTTTGTTTTGTCATACCATAAATATGCATGCCAACCAAATCTACAATCATGACCTTCTAACCCCAATAGCTTATCATTTTCTAATTTCACCCATTGCTTCAACCAGGTCATACAAACCGCTTCATAATATAATCTGAGATTTGGTAGCTGTAGTCCACCTCTGTCCTTGGCATCACAAAGTATTTTCATCTTAATTCTCGGTTTCTTGCCTGCCCAAACAAACTTTGATAGTTCTTGTTGCCACCTTTGCAGCAAATCTGTCTTACTAAGTATTGGTATTGTTTGGAACAGGAACATCAAACGTGGTAGGACATTCATTTTTATAACTGAAATTCTTCCCATCAGTGACAAGTTCATTTTGTCCCATTTCTTAAAGTCTTGGGTTAACTTAGCCCATAGTTTTTCATAATTGTTCTTATATAAGTCTATATTCTTTGCAGTTAACTCAATGCCTAAGTATTTCGTCTTCTTTACCACTTCACATTGTACCAAATTTTGTAGTTCCACTTGTTTTTGTTTCGTCATATTTTTGCAAATAAGCTTCGTTTTATTCTTGTTTACATAAAATCCTGCCAATTCTCCAAAATCTTTTATTTTTTGAAATAGTAACGGTAACTCTTCCGTCGGGTTTTCCACAATAAACATTACGTCATCTGCAAAAGCACGGTATTTATATTTAAAACCTTTATGTGTCAAACCCTTAATCTCTTGATCTTGTTGTATTTTTTGTAAAAGTACCTCCAACACCCAAATGAACAATAGCGGTGACAAGGGACAACCCTGCCGAGTACCTTTCTGTACCTTGAAGCTATCGGTCAATTCTTTATTTACATTCAGTGTAGCTCTTTGTTCCGAATAGATAGCTTCAATACAATTTCTGAACTGTTGTCCCGTATCAATTTTTTCCATCATCTGTAACATAAACTTCCAATTAAGATTGTCAAATGCTTTTTCCGCATCCACAAACAAAAAAGTTACCTCTTTTTCAGGGTGCTTTTCATAGTATTCCACTGCGTCCATTACTATTCTTACATTATCTCGAATTTGTCTTTTTGGCAGAAAGCCCGCTTGATCTTCTGAAATCACTGTTTGTAAGTAGTTTTTCACTCTTTCTGCAATAATTTTTGCAAAGATCTTATAGTCATTATTTAGGAGAGAAATTGGCCTGTAGTTCTTTACATTCGTTAGTTCTTGGCCTTCCTTTGGTATCAATGAAATGATTGCCTCTTTCCATGAGTCTGGCACTTTCTTGCACATCCGTATGTCGTTGGATAAAGCTTCCAGGGCCGGGACAAGTTCCTCTTTCATTTTTTTATAAAACTTCGCGGTAAATCCGTCCGGCCCTGGCGCCTTCCCCAACTTCGCTTCTTCAATTGCCTTCCTCACTTCCTCTGTTTGGATTGGCCCATTTAGTAAATCTTTAAACTCTTTGCTTATTTTGGATAGTGGAATCTCTTCTAAATATCTTTCAATCTTCTCAAGATCAATTCTATTTGCTTGAAACAATTTAGCATAATACTTGAAGAAACTTCTCTTTATACCATTAGGGTCAACGAATTCTTTTCCTTCTTCTATAATTTTGGTTATCATTCTTCTTTCTTTTCTTGCTTTGAGTTGCCAAGCTAGATATTTCCCCGGTTTATTCGCCCCTTCAAAAGATTTCTGTTGTAACTTCTTTAAATTCCAATAAAGCTCTTGGTTCAAAAAATCATTCAGCTGTTCTTTCAGCAACTGTAGTTCTCTAATAATCTTCTTTTTCCCCGGTTTCTTCTTCAGTTCTTTTTCTTTTTGGGCTATTTGTTCCAATACTTCCACTTGCCTTTGAAGTTTTTCCTTCTTTTGCTTCACATTTTGTGAGATGAGAATCCCTCTCATCACAGCTTTGTAAGCGTCCCACACTACCTGTATTGAAGTCTCTTTATTCAGATTTTGTTGGAAATATTGTTTTGTTTCTTCTTTTAACATTTCCATAACACCTTTTTTATCCAACAAATCTTCATTTATTCTCCAAAGAAAGGATTTATTCCTTTCAGTAGAGGTCCACAAAACAGGGTTGTGATCCGAGTTACATCTAGGCAGGATTTCTATTTTTTGTGTTTTCATTGACAATTCTTCTGACATCCAAATCATATCAATTCTGGAAAAAGAGCAATGTCTATTGGAATAAAAAGTAAAATCTTTCTGCGTTGGGTTCCATTTCCTCCACACATCTTCTAGTTTTTCCTGTTTGACTAGTTCAAAAAAGTTCTTTGGCAATTTTCCACTAATTTCGTTGCCTTTTTGTGATTGTCTATCCAGCCGATCTATAGTTCCATTAAAGTCTCCGGCCAAAATAACTTGATCATAAGTTTGTCCTTGTAGGTGTTCAGTTAAGTCCTTAAAGAACTTTTCTTTTGCTCCATTGGGTGCGTATATATTGACCACCAGTGTCTTTTTCTGTTGAATCATCACTTCCACACCCACATATCTTCCTTCCAAATCTTTGAAAATTTCTTTAGGTTGTAAATCCTTTTTCACATATATCACCACACCTTTTTTCTTATTTAAGGCCGAGGAATAAAATTCTAATCCCAATTTAACATTTTTTAAATATTTGGCATCCAGTTTTCTAATATGAGTTTCTTGCAAGCATATCAAGTTACAATTTTGTTTTTGTATCCAATAATTGATTCTTTTCCTCTTGTTAGGTGAATTTAATCCATTCACGTTCCATGACAACAATTTGTAATCCATTGTAGATTCTTAATTTAAAGTTCTCCAAAGACGTCAGAATTGTCCGCCTTAAATTTATAAAAATCCGTCACCGACCTGATCTGGACTCTCCCACCTTTGTAAGTAAAGGATAAGCCTTGTGGAATTTCCCATCTGTACCTAATATTCAAAGTCCTCAGTTTATCCACCAAAGGCTTATACCTTTTTCTGTCTTGCAGTACTGCTCGGGGGAGTTCTCTCATCACCATAATCTTGTTTCCTTCCATTTCAAAAGGGACGGTGAATTGTTTCTTAAAAATATCTTCTGTAGTTGTTCTTGTTACAAATTGTACAATAACATCTCTTGGTAAATTTTTCTTTTCTGCAATTCTGGAGTTCACTCTGTATATCAAATCAAAATCAGAGTCCATTGTCCCTTCATCTTCTTCCAAATATGATGTTATTGCCTTCATCATTTCATCTCTTATATCTTCATTTTCCTTCTCTTTAATGCCCCTGAATCTCAGATGGGTTTGCATCCTTCTGAACTCCATCATTGTTTCTGATCTTCTAAATTGCTGAGTCAAAGAATCCTGTTTTTCTTCCACTTGTTGCATCTTCTCTTCCACTTCCGTAGTTTTGGTTGCATTAGCCTGAATCTCCTTTTTGACTCCTTCTATTTCTTGCTTGATTGAAGTTATCTCAGTAGTGACCAAATCTTTAATTGCCGCTATGTTCTTCTCCTGAACCTCTTCAAGTTGTTTCAGATGAATCTGAGTCTGCTTTGCCATTTGTGCCTCCAGTTGCTTTTCAATCTGTTCCCCCATCCTTTTTTCACTTTGTTCTCCCATAGCTTGTATTGCTTCCAGCATCCTTTTCTCCATTGCCTCCATGGCAGCATACATCTCTTTCTTATCCTTCTCCCTCTCTTTTGACATCTTGGGGGTTGGTGTCAGCCTAGTTGGTGTTGAATTAGTTCTTGGTCTCACTTTTGGCTTAACGTCAGGATCAGAGTCAGCTCTTTTCGGTCCTCTTCTGGTCTCCGTTTTGGTGCTTTTCCTGCGGTGCGCAAATTCACAAACAAACAGTCTCTTCTAAAGGGTAGCCTTCAATCAGCCATTCCCTTCTATTTTCGCTTTTAAAAACCCTCTAAAAGAAGTTTAAAGTCAAATTTAAAGTCAGGTCCTCCTCAAAATGTCGGGCGCAACTTCTCTATGGTATTCGGGTATAGAGTAGGTCAGGTTACCGTATTCCAGGTCCCGTCTGTTCGTATACACTCACTTCCGGTTCTGCTCTCTTGTAGCTCCGAGTCTCTTCCTGTTGGCTTCCTGTTGGCTTCAGCCCTTCTTTCAGGGCTTCCTCTTCCTGTTCCAGCACCTCGGAGTATTTTTTTCGTTACACCGGCCTGCTCCTCCCGCGATACAGTTCGTCAGTTTCGGTTTTCGGCTGCGCACATATCTCAATTCCCACCGCAGGAATGTTAAACAATGTTCTTTTTTACTGTTTTAAAGCCTTCAATCAACTATTTTCTTTGCCGGAATCGGATTTCTGGGAATGTTTGGTCATTTCCCGCTCAACTGCTTGTTTCAATTTTTATCTTATCACAGTTCAGGTAAGCGGCACGTTTATTGTTATCTAGCACGATCAAATCGGGTTTCGCATTGCTTCTTTTCACTTACTGTTGTTGCCCATCTTCAAGAGGTCGGCTGGTAGAGAGCTTAAACCGGTAATCCGGCTCGAACGGCCGCTGCAGAGTTGCTTGGCACTTGCCTTCTTCGGGGGAGGAGATCAAAGCATGAAACGGCTCCTTCGGGAGCCGGATCACGCCAACCTCACACTCCCTCTTAGGCGCTGCTGCCTGCTTGTCCCCCCCCCTCACTGGGGAGCGATGCGTTGGGCTAAAAACTGCCCAAGCTGTCAAAAGCGGCCGTCGCTCACTTCGCACAATCGCGAAAGTGTGTCAGTCCTCCATCTTAGCCCGACCGGAAGCCCAGCGTTGGGTTGAAATCTAATTGATTACTTAATTTGGGTTTGAGTTCACCTAGAGTACACTCAGGATGGGGACAATTGAGGTCATGACACACCATACTACCCAGAGATCTGCCTGTGTATTTATTTATTTATTTATTTATTTATTTATTTATTTATATACTAGGGATAAGACCCACTGTGGAAATAAATACAACAAGCTCTAGAAAGAAGTTCTGGGTGGGTGCCCCAGCCTTGGGCACTCAGCATCAATTTGTGGTGGTGACCAGAGCAGGGTATAATAACACAGAGGCCACCATTTTCTCCAGGGGAATTGATCTCTGCCATCTGAAAAGCAGTTGTAATTCTGAGTGATCTCCAGCTCTCACCTGGAGATTGGCAACAATGGTTCCCCAGGAGGAAATGGCTAGTTTGGAGGGTGGACTCTTTGGCATTGTACCTGTCTGAGGTCACACCCCTCCTCAAACCCCACACTCTGCAGGCTCCACCCCTCAAATCTCCAGGAATTTTCCAACCTGGAGGTGCAACCCTATCTCCTTCCCAACCAACCATCAATGTACCATTATCTGCCCTTCTGACTTCAGGTTTCCATCTCCTACTTCCTCCCTGCAGCCTCTACCTAGGAAAAGAACAGTCTTTCTCCACAGTAGAGACCAGAGCAGCTCATATCATTCTCCTCTCCCCTTTTCAATCTGCACAACAACCCTGTGAGGTAGGTTAGGCTGAAAGTCCGTGACTGGTCCGAAATCACCCACTCAGCTTTCACAGCAGGAACCTAGGTTTCCCCAAAGCCTAAATTTTCCTTAGTATCTTCATGTATTTCCTGATAACTACAAATACATTCTCTTGCCTTCAGACCCCCTGTTTCTTGGCACATTCTTTTCTCAGTTCCCTCTGTCCTCTACACATCATTCCTCTCCCCTTCCTCCTGCACCCCCTTCTCTCCATGTCTTCTCAACACAATGCCTTTTCTGTCTCCCATCCTTGAGCCATCTACTTTTCCCTGAGACAGTAAAAGGTGGAATACTTGTCCACCAAGAGTAGATATCAGAGTGCAAAACTGGGGTCCAGAGAGGTGGGTAAAGCACCACTGCTAGCTAGGTCTTTATTCAAATACCATTTTTTTAGGGTGAGAGAAGAGAACATAAGAACATAAGAGAAGCCGATGTGGGATCAGGCCCATCCAGTCCAACACTCTGTCACAGTGTCCAAAAATACCAGGTGCCATCAGGAGGTCCAGCAGTGGGGCCAGGACACTAGAAGCCCTCCCACTGTTGCCCCCCCCCAAGCACCAAGAATACAGAGCATCACTTGCCCCAGACCTAGAGTTCCTACCTATACCTTGTGATTCATAGCCACTGATGGACCTCTGCTCCATATGTTTATCCAATTCCCTCTTGAAGCCGTCCATGCGTATAGCTGCCACCACCTCCTGTGGAGGAAATGGAACTTTGGGCAAGTCATTTTCTCTCAGCTAAACTCACTGCAGATGGTTGTTGTGAAAATGAAATGAAGGCAGCTGTTCTATCTCTGTCGGAGAAATACTGTTCTGTCTCTGACAGCAAGGACTAGAAGCAGTCTACAGATGCCTCAGGGTCATGGGTCAGCATAATAGCTGGAGGCAGGATCCGGTCTTCTGAAGAGCACGGAGTTTACGGTCCAGGCGTTGCTGAGTCCAGGCTTACTGGTAGCACAGAAGTGTGGCCATGTGAAGTGGCCGAACCAGCAATGCTCTCTGCTTATCTCAGGGCTCAGGCCTTTGAGAGCCAGTTTGGTGTAGTGGTTAAGTGTGCGGACTCTAATCTGGGAGAACCAGGTTTGATTCCCCACTCCTCCACTTGCACCTGCTGATGTGACCTTGGGTCAGTCACAAGCTCTGGCACAGCTGTCCTTGAAAAAGAGCAGTTTGTGTCAGAGTTCTCTCAGCCCCACCCACCTCACAGGGTGACTGTTGTGGGGAGGGGAAGGGAAAGGAGTTTGTAAGCCGCTCTGAGACTCCAAGTGAAGGGCGGGGGATAAATCCAATCTCTTCTTCTTCTTCTTCTTCTTCTTCTTTTCCTGGGCTTCATCCAGCCAGGGCTTCCTTGACCCTGATCCTGACCAGCACTTTATGTGCTTGGGCAGTGATTTGGCTCAGTAGCTTCAACACGGGCTGCCAGCCTGGTGCTTTGTTGTAGCTGAGCTGTCTCCTTGTGGGCCCACCATCTCCATCACACCTGCCAAGTCAGGGGAGATCCTGGAGTATGTTAGGTTTGGTGGGGCATGATGGAAAACCTAAGGAAAACTTTATCTGGGGCCTCTGCTGGCTCAGCATTCCATTCTGCTGTATACAGTGAGCGGGGGGTCATGGGATGGGATGGGATGGGATGGGGTGCTCCTCTGCACAAAACATAGTCCTTACTTGCCTGTCAGATGGAAGTTCAGGGTGTAAGCCTTCTCTCTCTCTCTCTCTCTCTCTCACTTTTAAAAACTTTTTTATTGATGTATATAGAAATTACAATTAATAAGTCCAAAGATAAATCAAGACAAGATTAATACTAACATTAAATGTAGTGCATCTGGTAAAACTAATATATTATCACTTAACTATAAGCAGACGTTGCAGTTCTCAATAACTGACAATATGATCTAGAAAAATAAAACACTGATTGCCAGTTTAGTGTGATGTGGTAACTGTGTGCCTGCTGAGCTAGACTGGAGCGGTGCGCTTGGGACACTTTGATTTAGATCACGTGACTCTACACCTGTGGAAATGAGGAGGGGAAGAAAGAGAAATAATAAGTAAATGAATAAAGAAATAAGAAAGAAGGAGGATAGGAGTTAAAGATGGTAAAGAGAGCCAGGTTAAAGCGAAAGCATTTGTCGGTATATTGGATTAGGAGGCAGTAGGTCTTGCATGATTATACATTCAAACAAGGGTAACCATTTCTCTTCGAACGATGTTCTCCTAGGATAGAGATCTGATTGAAGTAGCTTATCAGTGATTTTCGCCATCATCAGATGATCCCAAATCTTTGAAAACCATACGTCTATGGATGGTAGTGAGGGTGATTTCCAGTATGATGCTAACACTGTTTTGGCAGCTGTCAGTAAGCTTTGGATGAGGTCCCATCTGGTCCTGGGAATCAAAGGATCTTGAACGTGTTGTAAAAAGATCAATTCTGGGAGTGAGTATCCTGTAATTTGTTTGATATGTGTGATATGAACCTGCCACGAGGGTCACATTTTGTAGCTTTATGCTAGAAGTATATATTGTTGGATAGGAGTATGGCTACCCCACGAGTTTGAAACTGATGATGAATCCAAGTTGCTTCTCTTGATATCTACTTTTCTATTTGTAGGGAATCTTTGTAGTGGACTTTTCAGTCTTGCGAGCTCCCACCCGTTGTCTGAAGTGGTACAGCCCAAACACAGTTTAGCCACCTCAGTTTGAAATAAGCTATAGTTGCTTCCCTATTTTGACCCCCCCCCCATTCTTAGCTTTCCTGCCCCTGTCCTACCCACTGTTGGTCCGTATTTCATTGATTAAATTCTATGGGTGTATAGAATATCCATTAACATTTGATATATTACAGCCAGGAACTAGTGTCTTCCAGGAAACTGTTGATAGTCTATTTTCATGTAAAATATAATCCCCTTAAGGTCCAGAATCACTTACTGACTACTACCTATGCAATAAAAGCCACAATCTGTTGTCGAAGGCTTTCACGGCCAGAGTTCATTAGTTGTTGTAGATTTTCTGGGCTGTATGGCTGTGGTCTTGGCATTGTAGGACCTAACGTTGCGGCAGCGGCTGTGACTGGCATCCTCAGAGGTATAACACAGAAAGATGGAGTACTCTCTGTGTCAAGGTGAGAAGAAAAACATGGTAGGCAGGTAATTTATATCTACTCAGGAAGGTGGGGTACAGCTGAGTCATTATCTTGTAGGAGTTTCCCAGGCTGTGACATGCTAATGGAGGAGCTTTCCTGAGGAGGTTCTTTTGCATATGGATTGGCTGTCGAAATTCCAATCTTATCTGTAGTGCTGTTGTAAGATGTAGAGCATTTTGTGTTTTTCAGGACAGGAAACCATGCTCTATTTATTTTTAAATTCTCTTCTTTCCTGTTGAAATTTTGTTTATGTTTATGAATTTCAATGGCTTCCCTGTGTAATCTGACATGGTAATTGGATGTATTGTCCAGCATTTCAGTGTCTTGAAATAAGATACTGTGTCCTGTTTGAATTAGGCTAAGTTCAGCCACTGCTGATTTTTCAGGTTGTCCAAGTCTGCAGTGTCTTTCATGCCAGAGCGACGCATAGCGTCATGTCCTGGCGATGGCGGTGCAACACGTCTCGCCGTCCCCGCGACATGGATTCTGCGAAAACATGCAGATCCCCCGCCGCGATTTGGCGAGATTTGGTAAGCCTAGACCACCTCCACCTCCACAAGGCAACTCCGATAATCAAAGAAGGGTTTACTAGTAGCTCTTTCACTAAGTGAGAACTATTTCTGCCCAAGCTCATGCTTTCTTGGTGACCAAACCTGTGCTCTGGAATGGGTTTCCAAAGGATGTGAGGAAGACCCCAACATTGCACAGTTTTTGGAGGCTCTGTAAAACAGGGCTTTTCTGACACCCTTTTGGTGACTCCTGAGTGGAAGTTATGGTTTGATTCCTTTTACTTCTCTTTCTTTGATTGTGGTTCTTTTAAAATTTGTTGTAAGCCATGTTAACCAGGAGAAACATGAGATATCAATATTTTGTGTTGATTGTGTTGATTTCACCTGATTGTGAGAGGCAGAATTTCAACAGGTGAAGCATTCCCTTCTTGGAAATATATTGAAAGTGTACCTGTAGTGCTCTGGCTAATGGTTCCTCCACACTGCTGCAGCCTGGTAGCTGGTAGTGGGGGGGGGGAGTGAGGTTGAGGTGGCACAGGCAATATGTATTTATTAAGGCTGTGAAGATTAGGAGAATAGGATGGGGGGGGAGGCTCTGGGCAGAGGGAAGGCTCAAGAAAAGGTGACCCTCCAGGGCATCGGACCACCAGGAATTTTCCTGGGGACTTAAATGGCTATTCCACCTTTGGGCCAAATGAGCTACTCCTTGGAAACTAGCGAGCTGCTGCTAGCTTGCAGTGGACTAGTTGGTGAATCTTGTTCTACATCAACAAACAGGAAGGACTGCTTCTGCCTAGTCTTCTGCCTATGAGAGACATGCATCAAGTATAGCACCTTGACTGCCATCTGTGTTGCAAGCAACAACTCTCTGTCAGCCACCAAAGGACTGCAGCACATGAACGAACCATGAACAACATGAACCTATGGCCCGTGGTCACCTTTCATGGCAGAGTGGGGATTTGAACCTGGTTCTCCCATATCGTAGTCCAATACTTTAGCTATTACACCACACTTCATGAAGACTTTTATTCTAATACTCAAATATGTGCGAAATGGAGAAATGTCAAAATATGTATCTCTACATCAGCAGATGACACAGACAACTGATTCTCTAAATGGTTCCCTGCACACATGCATAGGGAAGGCAATCTGTATACACTCTGTAAGAGTTTTTCACGCAGAACAACATTTTCTTGCTAAGGTTTAACCGCTAAGTCAGATGCCTATGGAGTACATTAATGCTTTGTTTAATAAATGTTTATCATACATTTTATAAAGGACGAGGGATTAAAATTAATGTCCCCAAAGTTTGGGTTCATGTACGATTTTTTTTGCTTAGTTTCTATTGTGTTATTCTATCTGAAGTCATCAAATGGAATACATTTGGTGTATCATTTACAAAAAGTCTCTCTTCGTGGAATCTCTCCACCATTATGTAATTTATTGAACTTAATTAACACAAGCCAATATTTTACATAAGTAATTAAATGAGTTGAAAGTGTTGCACGACTCTCCCATCTGTTGGAAGCAACAGCTAAATTGCGGTACAAATTAAAACACATACTGTATGTATTCAGTGTGTGACTATATACCATTTTTGACTGTGTCTATTTACATATAAATTACACAATTTAAATGGTTCACAGTATATATTCCATATCCTGGGCCATTAGTTTTATTCTCGAGTGCGGAAATGCTAAATCCAAGGAATAAGGTGGTAAACAATGGAGTTTTAATGGCCGTTTTAACCAGATGATCCTCCACCTTGGCATCTGCTGAACAGTATCTCACGGATTATGGTAGCATTTTGAAGGTGCATCTGCCAGTGAGGCCTCATGATGTATATGCAACATAGCACATTTGCCATCTATATCATGTTGAGAAGTACCGCCAAAGCAGTTTCAGCAAACAACCAGTAAATCACTAGGTGAACTTAGGAAATTCGCACAGCACTGAAGGAAGGATAATGTCTCAGTTTCATAACCACGGTGCCCCAACATGCTTTTCTGCTCAATTGGATTAAAACGTTAAATGTTTGGTGAGTTTCTCCCTCCACTTTGATTCATTTGTAAAGGGTACACAGTACCCATGATGTATTACGTTTGCATCTTGCCGTTCTTCAAGCAGGCTCACAACAGTGAATATGAGGCATTATCAAGAGAACCAGTGTAGGTTAGCACACTGCTTGAGAACAGGAAGTCATACTTGAAAACAGGAAATCCATCTCTGCCATTTTACTGCAGCTCGGAGTCAGATGCAGTGCAATCCAAACAGAGCTACCGTCTTCTAAGCACAATGCCTTTAATGGACTTAGGAGGATGTGACTCTGTTTAGGATTGTGCTATTTTTGTCCTGCAAAATGAGAACAACGGGCTCATCTCACAGGTGACTTGCAAGGACAAACACAACAGAAACTAATACTTCATATATATAATAATAATTTATATATATATATATATATATATTGTCATGTGTGTGCTGCACATGGCAATTCCCGTACATGTTGTATCCTGGTAGTATTTCCTTCTAGTTCCATGTGTGCATGAGATTCTGAAGGAAGATCTAGTTTGGTCTCCAGCATTAGCAAATATTGCTGCATTATCACTAAGGCAGTTGCTTTTACTGCATCAGGCTTAAATGCTGCAAAGCAATGGTAAGTTTCACTCATGCTAAGTGACTGGGGGCTCATATATTCTATAAAACATCTAGGTTTGTCATCCTCCAGGTGGGTCCTGGACATCTCCCAGAATTGTAACTGATATCCAAGCTACAGAGATCTCTTCCCCTGGAGAAGAAGACCACTTTGGAAAGTGGAGACTATGGCATCGTGTCTCTGCTGAGCTCCCTTCCCGCCTGTCCCCAAGCTGCATCCCCAAATCTCTAGAAATTTCCCAAGCTGCAGTTCCCAACTCTGTTATGATTTTAAGTAAGATGCAGCTAATCAGCAGAATTAAGATTGCAACAGATGATGGATAGTGATGGGTTTCAAGGTTCAGTGGCAACAAAACACAGGGTGCAATCATACGAACCGTAAGCGGCAGCATATGCGCGAATCCAGCGTGGAGCAAAGCGGCATGATCAGACGGGAACATCTGCCCAGTGTCCCGTAGTCGCCAGCGTGCCATTCCGTAGCGCCACAGAAGCGTAGTAAAAAAACACCATGAAAAGTCCACTAGCATTTGGAAACCGCAGGGCGCGTGTGGGTGTATGATCGTGTGAATGCGCTTCATTTTGGCCCGAGGCAAAAAGCCTTGCTCCCCCCCCCCGGATTATATCACGCGTGTGACCGCAGCCACAGTGTGGCAACCATCCTCAAAATTCCCACCTCTCCTCCAGGGCTCTGAACCAATCCTTGTGATCATAGCCTCAGGCAAACCCAAGTGATGATCGGTCAACCAGAGTCTATGGAACTTCATTGGGTGGGAGTGTGTGATCCAGCTTCAGTTTAGAGGGGGGAGAAAACCTCTCAGATGGGGCTCTGGGTAAGAGTGTCACATTAGCCAGGATTTTTATTTGGGTTTTTATAGGTAGGGTGGATGGGTAGGTTTAGGGAGAAAGCTTATTTTTAGGTGATAAATAAGCACCCTAGTGAAAGCCAGAAGCACCAAATCTACTTGAGTAGTTTCTGAGAGCCAGGGACTGTGAGATGAAAAGGAAAACCTAATCTTTGAGGTAACCTGTGTAATGGTAACCAGACTGAGTAAGCCTCCTAACCTGAGGTAAACTTTCTGAGGGAAAGAAGCAAGAATATCTCCTCAGTGGGCGCGATCACACGCATAATTAGCTGTGCCACAGGAACAAATGCCAGGCGGATTTTAAGGGCACGATCAGACGTCAACATCTGTCAAGCGTCCCACTCCCATCGGCAATCCGTTTTGCTCTGCTGCAGAAGCAGAGTAAAAAGACACCGGGGAAAACCCAGTAGCAAATGGGTTTGCTATGGGCCAGGAATGGACTTTCCCCAGTGTGGTCGCGCCAGCGAGCTTCCATGGCGTCGGGATGGTCTGATCAGGCCATCCCAACCCCATGTTGTTGTTTTCCCCCCATTTCAGTATGTGCATCATCGCACACTGCATAGGGAGCACTTGGTGCGGAGATGCGAATCATCGATCCGTCGTCGAAGCGCACCGGAAATATGCTGCCAACACCCCCCCCCGACTCACCTGTGGTAGCATCTGATCACGCAGTGGCGGGCCGCCCCCACAGCTCCCAGGGACTGTGTGATCGCGCAAATGCAGATCAAATTCCTGCGGAGCAAATAGCCTCGCTTCCCCCCTGCATTATCTCACGCGTTTGAACACTGCCAGTGTTTATTAACTTGAGTTGGGCCTGGTTACAAAGTATTCAATCTCATGGGACAAAGGTTGTAACTGCTGGGTTTCAGTGGAGAGTCACTTTACCCTTACAAGCTGAAATATTTGACACTTAATATGTGCTCTGTTGAATATCTTGTTGTTTTCTGTTAAATAAGATGTGTTGTTTTGCCTTCATTTGTGATTAATCTGTTGTCAAACATATAGAAAAAGGAAAATTAAGTTTATCTCATAAATAAATCCAATATTGTTATATAACAGCATCTGAATAAGAGACCTGTGGGGTCATGATCAAAGCAATGGTATTCCCAGTAGTCATGTATGGCTGTGAGAGTTGGACTATAAGGAAGGCCGAGCGCCGAAGAATAGATTCTTTTGAACTATGGTGCTGGAGAAGACTCTTGAGAGTCCCTTGGACTGCAAGAAGATCAAATCAGTCAATCCTAAAAGAAATCAACCCTGACTGTTCCCTGGAAGGCCAGATAATGAAACTGAAGCTCAAATACTTTGGCCACCAAATGAGAAGGGAGCACTCACTGGAGAAGACCCTGATGCTGGGAAAGATTGAAGGTCAAAGAAGACGGGGACAGCAAAGGATGAGATGGTTGGACAGTGTCATCGACGCAACGAACATGAAATTGAGCCAACTTCAGAGGACAGCGGAAGACAGGAGGGCCTGGCGGGATCTGGTCCATGGGGTCGCAAAGAGTCGGACTCGACTGTGCGACTGAACAACAACAATGCTTCATCATAAACGTTTGTCACCTATTCTTGTGACTGTGAGGGGTTGGTGATGCAAAGAAAACGAGAGGCTAGCATGAGGGATGGGCAGTTTTAGAAAGGTTCCAGGCAAATACAGAGGATCCTGAAGTGCTTAAATACGCACAAAGCCATATTCAGCCACGTCCCCATGGTCAAAGCCCGTTTCCAGGCACTCCTACCCTGAATCCCATGCACTGAATCCAAGCCCTTATTTTTTCTTATTTGATAGCAATACTATAATGTAGTGCCTACTTCTTTCTGAGTGATGAACCTGTGTCTGGATTGTACCACACCAAAAAGAAAAAAAAGAAAAGAGATAAGAGAGATATACATGTAAACAAACCCCCCAGCTGTGATGGAGAAAAGTTCTAATCATGCCTTCTCCCTGCTAGAGTCACCTTCTTTGTGCCGGAATCTTTTATTTTATTTTTATGAGGGAACATTCCGTCATGTAAGCCTCCATTTGTAGTTTGACATGGTACAAGCCAGGCACAGATCTGCTGCTTCAGTTAGAAGCTGGCCTTTAGCTTACGGTGCTTTGTTTGTCAGTGTAAAAATAGCCACAGCAGAGGCAGGCAGCCTAAAAGTTAAATATAACAAGCGCTGCATTAAAAAGATGGCTTAAGCTGAAATTTAGAGGTTATCTGGGGAGCCTATAAAAAGGGAAGGATAATAAGGGGCTTCAAACCAGGTCGCTGTGATTCAGTACAGGAGAAATAACCTGCACCTTGAATACTGGAACAGAAAAGTAAATCTTGACAGGTCATATCATAGGGCTGTTGAGGATAAGAGAGGCCTGCTGAGATTCCCTTCCCAATGTTACAGGAGCCTTGGCTTCTGGTACACGCAGGCAGTCTTCACTGGGCCAGCATGTATCTGCTACCGTTTTTTCACAGTTTGCCACGCTTATCAAAATAGCTGTCAACGCTGCAGATTCCCATAGAGCTGCAAGTCACATAAAGCTGACTCTGCTTGCGGCAGAAAACCTTTAGAAGAACCCTCCATGAATCATCTGTTGTTCTCAGAACCCAAGAGCTAAAGGGCACAGGTCACTGGATACTTACAGAGCTAGCATAATACAGGAACCGGCAGATATTTTCAAGAAACTTTACCGTGCAATCCTAAGCAGAGTTACTTCTTTCCGAGTCCATTCAAGTCAGTGGGTTAAGAAGGGAGTTACTCTGTTTAGCATTGCACTGTTAGTAGCTTTTTCTCCCCTCTTGTGCAGGCGGTACATCCACCAGAAGAAGAGACAGCTGTGCAGTGCAGACTTGATTGCTAGATTGCAACAGAATCAATAAGAGAGCTTTCCTCACCCCACCTTGTCTTTTCTTCCCTTTCACACATGTTTTTTTAACCATTGGAAAGCAAGGAGATATTTAATCAGGACAAAGCTTTTCTTCAGGCACATGGTCTTGACCAGCCTAGTTTCAGTATTTCTTTTTTAAAAATGAGATTGGCTTCTGCTATGGCACTGTGGGCCTATTTCAAGATCTATGACAATTAACTAAATGAGAAAATGGAGTGCTTGTAATTAAGATCATCAAGCGCGGAGAAACCCACCCTACTAATACAAATCACCACGCAGCTTTAAGCTGCTCATTAATTAAACCCTGGGTAACTGTTGCAGTCACCCTCTGGCAATATGGAGGGGAGGAAATAGGAGAATACCGGGCACTGAGGAAAAACATTTCTAACATATATCAAGCAATCACGGGCTTTTGTGGCTGCTATTTACCCACTGCCACTTCTAATATGGCTTGATTCTGCAGAAGTAGCCAGTGTGCTCAACATTGCTTTCCTGACCTATAAGTGTATAATAATTATATAACTTCCATGCCACAACCAAATGGCTCCTGGCAGACAAAGAAGAAGAAGGGGTTGGATTGATACCCCACCCATCACAGAGTCTCAGTGCAGCTTACAATCTCCTTTCCCTTCCCCACAACAGACACTGACGGAGAACTGCTCTTGAGAGAACTGTGGCTCTGTTGTATTACTTGGAGGCTGACTGATGCAAGAAGTAACACGGACTTCTGAATCTGAAAAAGCAAGAAGTACCCTGTAGCCCTAAAAAGTGTGCCCAAATCCCCATTTCATGCCTTTTATGGGAACTGGGGGAGCAGCTGCCAAGGAGGCTGAGCTTCTGCCTTCTTGTTAGTCATGCAGAGGAGCAAGGGAAGGCAGATGCAGTTAAGCACACAGGTGAAGAAAATCTGAAACAGCTGAAATCCCTTTTTATGCAACTGTTAATGATGCTGTGGCTGGGTCCGTCTTTGCCTCTCTTCCATTTGAACAGGGACCTCTGGCTTTACTGTGTCTATGCTTTATTGCAATGAAATCACCCACACTCAGTCACAGGAAAAAGTTTAGGTGTGGCAGGCCATGACTAGTGGTGCATGCTGAAAACTCAGCAGTTTAAGGGCACCACTGTCCATATGCTACCGATGCTGTGCCTGCAACAGCTTGTCCACTCAATGGAAAAGGCAACTATGTGGGAGGGCTTCTAGTGTTCTAGCCCCACTTCTGGACCTCCTGATGGCACCTGGTATTTTTGGCCACTGTGTGACAGAGTGTTGGACTAGATGGGTCATTGGCCTGATCAGGGCTATTTTTGGACAGGAATGCACAGGAACGAAGTTCCGGCTGGCTCCTGAGTTGGCCACGCCCAGCAGGAACTCATTAGCATAATAGGCCACAGCCAATAGCAGAAACTCATTAGGATTGGCTACATTAGGGGTGTGTGGCCTAACATGCAGAGGAGTTCCTGCTACAAAAAAAGGCCCTGGGTTTTGACAACAAACAAGGTAAACAGAATAAGAAGGGAAAGGTGGGTGTGGCTGGATGACCACACTTCTGGTAACATGGGGGTGTGGTCAAATGTGCTAATGAGTGGTGCTGTCAGGGTGTGGCCTAATATACTAATGAGTTTCTGGTGTTGGGTGTGGCCTATTATGCTAATGAGTTCCTGCTGGGCTTTTTCTACAAAAAGAGCTCTGGGCCTGATCCAACATTGGCTTCTCTTATGTTCTCACAGAAGTGGACACGTGTAAGGGAATGATTGTTAAATGACTGAAATACAGGCGAGCCACATGCAAAGACACACAAGAAGCTGACATGCTGAATAAGACCATCAGTCCATCAAGGTCAGTATTGTCTACTCAGACTGGCAGCAGCTCTCCAGGGTCCCAGGCAGAGGTCTTTCACATCATCTACTGCCTGGTCCTTTTAATTGGAGATGCCAAGGATTGAACCTGGGACCTTCTGCATGCCAAGCAGATGCTCTATCACTGAGCTACAGCTCCCCCTGCATCCTAATATTAAATGGAACAATATACTTTTGATAAGGCAAACTCCAAACAATGATAATGTGGGTAAATGCAGCTGCTAGGCTGGGCAGTAGAGTAAACAGACAGACTTTGGCCCCCGTCACACAGGAGGATTTGCCCCATGAAACAGACGGACTGAGGGCGGAATAAACTGGCGCAATCAGATGCCAACATCTGGCAAGCGTTGCGCCCCCGCCCCCAACCCGTCCCTTCCAGCTGAAACTGTGGTTTAAAAAGGTACCAGCAAACAAGCAGTATCTTCAGGAAGGTGTCTGATTAGGGACACGTTGGTAGGCTGTCGCATCCAGCACCCGTCTGCATCCCATGCATGTGCACAAACGCGGTGCGTCGTTGTTGCCTTGCATGGTGTGATCGGCTGCCGAAGGACGGAGCCACGTGGGAATGTGAGATCACGATAGTGCGCTTCAGTTTGTTGCGGCTCTAAAAAGCCGCACTTCCCCCATGGCTTTTCCTGCTGGTGTGACTGGGACCTTTGTTGCTCTTAAACCCAGCAGCCGCTGCCCTTTAAAAAGAAGGCCTTTCAGCTATGTGCATGCTATTAAGAAAAAAGGAAGTAGGAAGGAAGTCGGGTCTATTCTTTTTCTTTTGGAGAGAGAAAAGAACAACAATTCATTCCAAAGAAGGTGACCGAAAAGAACTTTGATTGCTAATGTCTGGAAACCAAGCTCATGGGAAGGATTTAATGTGAGGCCAGGGACCTTACTTGGATAATAAGATTTTTCTGAATTGGGTAAGGATAGGTGATGATTTGCTGGGGGGTGGGGAAGTGTCAAAAAATGACTTGGTGGATAGCCAGAACTGGAAGAGGAAATGTTGGGATGCAGTGCTAAGATTCCCATAGGGCCTTATTGCACTGCTCAATTTCATTTTCCACATTCAGCAGCAAGTTGAATTGGAAGGACTAATAGATATTCTCTCTAAGAATCCACCCCCAAGAGGAGTTAGAAAAGTGAAGGACTCTGCGCTGTTTCCTGTCTCAGACTTCAGGAGGTCACCATAGATTTAGCCAGATAGGCAGGTCAGGACACATAGAGCATCCTTCCTTCCTGTTATCTGATCCTATCCCCTTTGAAGTAGAACGCTATTCTCAGGGATGAGTTTCCTTCTTTCCAGCTGGGCACCTCTCTTCACACTTTCTCACACACAAAGGAGTATTGCTCTCCATCTTTGGAACAATGGATGCAGGGCACGTTTCCCCTGCTTCCACACTCATCATAGTTAAGATAGGTTAGTTTCTATCTTTATCTCTCATCTGTACTGTAAATAAAGAACTCTCTTACTAGTTTTGAATCTGACTACTGGCTCTGTGTAACTCTGGCCCTGTTTGCACGAGAGGTTTTGGGCCGGGAGAGGGACGGATCGGGGCCGCAGCAAATGGGCGCGATCCCACAGCAACATCTGGGAATCGTGCTGCGCCCGTTCCCAATCCGCCCCTCCTGGCCAAAACCCGCACCAAAAAAGAACCACCTACCAGTGCGGCCGTGGGATCTTGCGATCTTGCGCCGGCGCATCCCCGGCTCCTGGCCAAACTGTGCATGTGTGAGCATGCACAGTTCACCAGCCTCCCCTTCTCACCGTCACTTTCTCCCTGGCATCTGATCGTGCCGGGGAGCGACAGCGCCACGGCTCAGGGGATCCGTGGGATCCCGCCCGGCATCCCAACTTTGGTGCGGCTCAGAATTAGCCGCACTTCGCCCGTCGCTTTTCCTGCCGTGTGGCAGCAGCCTCTGTAAGCTTGCTAGCACACTCAGTATCAAGGCTTTGCTGTGTGGAAATGCCTTGTGCGCTCTGCTACACTGATAGTGATTCCTGGCTCTACCAAAACCAGAGAAGCCAACCTTTCATTTCCCACATTCAACAACAAGCTGAATCGGAAGGGCTAATAGATAGTCTTTCTGAAAATCCATCCCCAAGGGGAAGCTCCTATAATATATCTATGTGGAAGTAAAGCCACTTTAGCAAAGGTCCCACTCTTCTCTGCAATTCTCCTTCTTTTGTGTGTTTTCAGTCTAATTAACTGCTTCCTGTGTTTTCCTTTCTTTGTTCTCAGAGTTTATTGGCTCTCTGCCGGCAATAGGGGTGAGCACTCAGCTAAAAACGCACCATGATAAAAACACACCGAAAATCTTTTATATGATTATTGCTTGCTATGAGAGTAGACCCCACAAGAATCTCCTACTGCCCATAGGAAATAATAGCTGCATTATTTTCTATGGACATGAGAGAGACCAGGTCTGCCCATAGGAAATAACGGCCCTACTATTTCCTATAGGAGCTCAGTAAGGGAGATTCCCACAGGACAGCCAAGAAGAAGAAGAAGAAGAAGAAGAGATTGGATTTATACTCTGCCCTTCACTACCCAAGGGAATCTCAGAGTGGCTTACAAACTCCTTTCCCTTCCCCTCCCCACAACAGACACCCTGTGAGGTAGGTGGGGATGAGAGAGCTCTTGACAGAAACTGCTCTTTTTTCAAGAACAGCTGTGCCAGAACTACAGCTTGCCCAAGGTCATCCAGCCAGGTGCTAGTGGAGGAGTGGGGAATCAAGCCCGGTTCTCCCAGATGAGAGTCCGCGCACTTAACCATTTAACCACTACACCAAACAAGCCTCACAGGAGACCAGGAGCCTGCTCACCATTTTCTGGCAGCAACAATGGGGAAAAAGAGCTGTAAAGCAGGACACAATAGAACTAGTAACAATGTTAATATATTGGAACAATACAGTGTGTGCAGTGCATGAATATAATCCAATAGCTAGCAATCCAAAATGGTCCAGTGGAGCCTGAGGGGAGGGTGTTGCCTTCTGACACACTTCCAGTGATGTCAGGGGGGGGTGGCATATGCAAATAAGTTATGCTAATGAGCTCCTACACCTCTTTCTCTACGAAATGACCCCTGCCCCACATCAAGGTCGTTCCACCCGCTCTGCACCTTCTGCCATCCTCTCCCCTTCATTGGTGTACAAGCTCCATTGCCCCCTCATTTTGAAACTTTTAATTTTTTTACAAGCGTCATGAGTCTAGCGATATAATAATATCACTAGTCTTGGATCACTGAATTAAAAATAAAATAAAATGATGGGGGGAAGTTTAAAGGAACTGCGCAAGGCTTAGTTTCCTGCTGGTATTGACTTGAAAGGGGGATTGGAGAGGAGGCAAACGGCAGCATCCCCAGGGCAAAAAAAAAGAAAAGAAAAGAAAAAGGATTTCAGTGCTGCATGCAAACAAAATAAAGGGGAAGGATTGTCAGCACAGAATGAAATTGGAATGAGAGAGAGAGAGAGAGAGAGACTGGGAAGGGAAGCCTAAAACTTTGAAAACATTTTTCCCCTTAATGCTTTAGTGAACAAAATTTGGGGGGGGGGGGCATTTTGGCAGTCTCTGGAAGTCTAATATTAAAATGCTCGCTGAGCCATATGAACTTTCTGCAAACTGCCAAACTGAAGAATCCCTTGGGATCAATCCATTTGGGGGAGGAATACAATCCACACAGGACAGGCTTTAAAAAACTGCCAAGATCATGACCAGTGTGCAGGATCGAATTAGAGAATCACAAAGAGAAAACCATGCAAATTTGCAAGGAAGGGACGGAAATTATTGTTACTATGCATCTACACTAGGGCATCAGTGAAATCAGAAATCAGACTGTCAGGTGGTCTTGGGCAAAGATAAAATCCTATTGTTGGGGTGCAAATAATCATAGTGGGAAGGTATGCAACCGTGTCTGACCACATGCTGGATACACAAAGTAATTCTGTCATGTTTGTCTGGATGTGGGGTTGAAATATCACTCAGGCAGACAATTTCATTGCCTCCCTAATGTAACTGGCTGAGCTGTTATCAAAATATTTCTCCTTCTTATAGTCTGTTGATTTAAACTTATTTCTTATGGACTTGCTATCAGCCGAATACCTACAACGTACCCCCTAAAGCATCTAGACTCTAGGTAACCCTGGTTCGCCCTATTATCATTTATGTTTGTGCTGTCCTCGGAGCAATTCTCTGAATCCTTCCCAATATTTTAATTTGCTTCAGCATCAGTAAGGAAATACTTAACACCAGACTCCAGAATGACATTTAATTTGCTGTTCCTGGCTGAAGTACTAAGTTTATAGGAGGCACTTTCTATTATGTTAAATGTTAACCCAGGCGTAATTGAATTTATTTACTGCGCACTGTATCTTTCTTCTGTCATAGGTCTCAAGGTGGCATAGAGTAAGATTTGAAAGGTGCTCCCAGTGGCTGCACTGAAACACGACAGCAGTGGTGAACACTTTAAGTGTACCTTTAAGCGTCTAATAAGCCTGACTAGAGCCGTAGATGCTGGTTTAAAACGAGAGCCTTAATAAGGTGTGTTTTTGAGGGGGAAAAACTGTGGAAATGATGACTAAGTAACCCCCCCCCTTAATTTATTTCCCTCTGTGTTTTAAAACAATCAGCAAAACACCACTCCTCCTCATGACAAATGTGGCTATAGTTTAGCCTGGTGGTATCTGAGACTAAGCTGACATTTCAGTAAGCAAGGCGAAAGAAAGAAAAGAAGCACTTACAGGACATTTTTGATTGTTCTTTATCCTTCTTTAAACATTTATTTTTTTAAAAAATGATTAGCAGCTTGGCTGGCACCCCACAAACCCCTAGATAATACTTTTCAACTAGAAGAAAGCACTTTTAGACACTTAACGGTAGATAAAACAATATATACAATTTTGACAAATAAATACATAAATACAGCCATTTGTATATAATGGTACACCTAAAGTTCAGATAATGTCCACATGTTTTCTTAGCTAATTATCTCTGCTCTCTGTATCTTCTATGGGTATCTGTACAGATTTAATCCCAATAAGGGATCATTTTATCCCATGAATCTAAATGATTCTGGAATCCTCTGAAATCACCCAGTAGGGAAATCTATAATGAAATATTTCTTCAAAACGTAAGCCTTCTGAAAGCATATTGGCAATATGTGCTTTTTTTTGCATTTACATTTCAAAAATAATATCAAACATGGGTCTGGATACCACCAACTTTTCATTCGATCTCACCTAATCCCCCTCCTTACTACAACCCCGAACATACATGGCTTTTTCCCTGTACAGGTCTCAGGATGTCCAGCACAACCTGTTTGGTGGTTGAAAGGACTGGGCCCTCTCACTCCTTGTTGCCCCAGCAGAAAACCTGGTTGGAGCCAATCAATTTTTTTAAAAATTCAGAATATGGTTACAATGGTGAAAAATCCAAACAATTTTACAGACATAGAACCAATAAATTAAAAAAAGAGAAAAAGAAAAACGAACTGTGTTCCTCAAAGAAAATTTGAAACAAATACTGGCTGTTGGTTCTTTACAATCTTACTGTGACCAAATACTTCCAGGTGAAGGAACATATACAAGTTTAATGTCCCCTTGTTGCGTTCTCTTTGCAATTTCATTTCCCCCCCCCCCCTTTTGCTCAAAATAATTAAGAAAAGTATAAAATCGGTTAATTCTTTAAAAGGCTTATACATTCAAAAACCAGGGCACTCATGCTTAAGGCTCTTAAAACACTGACAGAGAAAAAAGCCTGATGCAGCTCCATGCAGAACAAAATGTTACATCGCAAGTTGACTTTACAGATATCGGCTGTGAGATACAGAAGAAGTTGATTTAAAATATGTCTATATATATTTACAACATTTCCCATGGTCAATATTTACAAATATGCCCCCACAAAAAGACAGTGCAAAGCATGAATGCAGTGCTGGGGAAAATTAAAAAACAAACAAACCTCTGGCTCAGGTAGATGTTATGTTTTCACTGTTGAAAAAGTTTCCCCCCATGGGCAATTTTGCAGTTCTTAATTTGTTTTACTGATGTATTTGTAGCCAGCTGTTTGGTTTTCACTACATTTTCTTGTACTGTTTTCCTAACACTGATCACTGGTTACATCTCTGTGTATTGCTAAATGATTCAATATTGTGTCTATCTCGTACCCCTTGACTGTGTTCCAGGAATAAGGGAGAGCCAACTGGTAAGACAATTTACAAATCCAGCCAGCATCTTGGAAGAATGAGACTGCAAATGGCTATTCAACCACTGTCTGTCCACTGATGTGAAAACAGAGCTCCTAAAGCCAAGCAACTGAGGGATGTTGGGAGATTTTAAGATTTCAGAGTCCTGCACTCACTGTAAATGTTCTTTTATCTGAGCAGTGAAAAGGATGAAATATATGAAACCTTTTTATAGCTCCCTCAGAATGGACATTTTCATGTGGCTTCAAGCAGGTTGCTTGTAAAAGGGCCATCAGTCTTAGGGGTGGGCAATGGGATCGGTACATCTAAGTATCTGTTGCCCTAAAACCAAGGCATAGAGGAGAAGAATGATCATAACCATTCTAGCCTATAAAAGTGAAATGATTACAGAAGTGCCCAAAGAAGTGATTTGCGGAGGGGGCAGCTTTGTTGTGGTTTGGAGAGAGCTTCATTTCTCTCCCTATCAATTCCTGAGCATTTGGGACATTTTAACTGTGCACAGGAGCCTTTGTATCCATGTATCAGTGCTTATACTTTGAGCTGGCCTCTTAATTATCAGAGGTCCTTGATTTGTCCTGCATCATACAACTGAAAGTGTGGTCAGGTGTGGACCACCCATCACTTTGATTGTTACAGTTCCGTAAACAATGAGCAGAAAATTCGGCTTTCTGGGCCATTTGAGCAGCATACAGTATTAAGTGCTTGCTATGGACTTCGAATATTAGAATATTTTTGAAAGTCCGATAGATTCACCGAAAATTAATTAAACAGTGTTGTTGATCAGATAAGACATAGCATTCCCTACTATGTCAAAAGAGGCAGCTCAAACACTCATATACCTTACTCAGTTATCTCAGAGGTTGAGAACCTTCTTTTGGGATTCGACTTGTGATGGCCCTATTGGAATCGTGACTCCACACATGTCAAGCCCTTATTTGATATTGCAAACACTGGATGTGATCTAGCAAAAGCAAGTTCCACTGTGAAAGCAATAGAACTTCAGTGAGTTCCATCAAAAGCCAATTCCATTGTTTTCTGGGACTGATAGGGCAGATGTTTACTGTCAACCTAATACATTCCTATGGTAAAAGTATAATAGATTAAAAGCCTGATTCTATTCAGATTTATGTGTAAAGACTAGCTATGTGAATATAAACTTGCCCACTTCTCTGCCAATAGAAGTGACCATCTGGTAATGTTAAGTGCCCTTATGCCAGCAGGACTCAATACATGGCACCTTATTTCTTAATAACTCTTCGGTGGGGGAAAAACATGTATATATGATAGAGGAACCCATTTGCAAGTGTGTACTAAAGATCAATAAACACATCCCTCTGCATACATTATACATAGTCCTGTTGATGTTTGAGCAATGGCCTCCTTGCATAGTGGCAACAAGACATGGTTTCCATGTCTTTGTGAGGAAAATGTGCCAGAAGTATAGGGTAAGGCAGCTGGAGTACAATCCACATTCCCATCAAGATCAACTGATTTTACAGAGCAATTTCTAAGTCAATTGAAATCCACTAGCTAAAATACCAGAGATAGGAAGTGGGGGCAGGCTTTATTCAGCCATCTCTCTGAAATTTCTCCAAGCCCCCAGTAGGGGTCAGTCACTAGAGGTTGCCATGATTTCCAGGTGCATACACACATGCACGTATTTAAAAAATCAACTGGCTTAGAAAGGTGTAACTGATTAGTCATCATTAATCACTTTGGACTAGTTTTCGGTTGCTGCCTGAAATTGCTGAAAAATTCAGAAATGTTCCAAGAGACCAGGACTGTAGTGTGCACATGGAGAAAATGATGCACAACTCTGATGTAGTATTGCAAGGAAACATTTCACATTTGTTTGCTTCTTCAACACTGAGATAGTAATACTGCTAGCACAGTATATTGCCATTTGCCAATACTTTCATCAGACAAAGAACTGTGATTTATAGTTAATGTATACCCTTCATCTGATTGTTTTAACTGCTGTTTGTTTAAAATGAAAAAATATATCAAATTATCTATCAAATGAGCTTCAGTGACTTAGAAGTGGTAGATTCCCCTCCCCTGCTATTTTTCAGAAGTTTTGGTCAGCATAACAGGTATTCTGTATTCATTTCAAAATGCTTATCATCAGTATCAATGTAACAGTAAAACACTGATGATCTCTGATTCAGCTGGAGCACTTTATAAATGGAGACAGTTCATGGAATTTCTTCATAGAATCAGTGTTCTCCATAGCTTCACACAAACTATGCTGGTCTTCCAAAAACAAAGTTCTGAAGGTTCTGTCTGGGGAGCTTCTGCAGAAATTGATAAGTTTTTAATTTTTTTTAAAGGCAGGAAGGACAGGGTTAAGTAGATGTCCTCCCCTCACCCCCATGGCTCATCTGCCGAAGGCTGCAGCCTCTGGAACGGTATTATTTTAGTAAATAAAATCATGGACAAACAATGTCAGGTGAGCATTGTGAGTCCAGCCCTAAACTATCTTTTCAGTACAAATACTTTCCTAGTTAAAAAAACCCCAAAACCAAAATGACACACCGTACCATATGAGGCCGCTGTAATACTTTCTTACATCCTTGCTTTCAAAAATAAAACCTGCTAGTTACTTACTTACCCCTCAGGGGATTCTAGGCTGAAAACCTATGACTGAGATCCAAAGAACTGGAGAGAAGAGGAGGTGCCAAGTAACAGAAAAGCCAGTGACCTTATCATATACCAGCATTTCATTTGTTTATACGCTACATTCCCAAGTAGAGCTCAAAGCATGTTCACAGCACTGTAGGCCTCCTTTTGATGTGCATCTGTATGCAGCCCTGGGGAGCATTGTGCTTGAATTTCTCAAACAGCCGCCTTCCTCGCCCATGCCACATATCAAACTGCTGCTGAAACTGCATTCACAAGCAGAGTGTGATATGGTGTGGGTGGAGGGGGCCTGCTTCTCAGATATCCCAGACGCTGAGTTATCACTCTTAGGTTCAGTGAACCCCACTTTTCTTTGTGCAGGAGAGGAACGGTGTTGTAGGGTTTCACAGAACTGATAGTCATTTTGGTAGCTGAAGTGTCATGTACAATGCCTGCTTCCCTTTCCCCTGAAAATGGATGACTGGTGCGGTCAGAGACAAGAGGACTGATCTTTTGTTAATACTAGAGACTGAATCCAGATGAGTCACAACCTCGAGACCTGTGTGTCAGACTTAGGGTTGCCAGGTCTTACCTTCATCTCGGCGGGGGGTACCAGCCCAGCTCCCAGTGTCTTTAGGCATGGGCACAAAGGGCGCATACCGCAATGACATCATCACACTGGGAACGTGGTTCAGGGGATGCTGTAGCACTTGGGTAAAAAACTTCATGGTCACCAAGAGTTTTTACCCAAATGCAGGGCCGGATTTAGACTTGCTGAGGCCCTAAGCTATACAAAACCCAGAGGCCCCCTACTGTTTTAAATTACATCAGCTGCTCTCAGAAAAATTTAAAATATATACGCCTTTTTAATATTTGAAAATATATTGCCTTTTAATTTTTATTTAAAAAATAATAAAGGATGTGTTTACAAAATCACAGAAATAATTACATAATTAAAGGGTTTTAAACTGACAAATAAGGCTCCAGCAGATTGCAAGGCCCTAAACTGTAGCTTATTTAGCTTATGTGTAAATCCGGCACTGCCCAAATGCTAGAGTGTCCCCCGCATGACATGCCTGGTGCAATGATGTCAGGTGATATCATCATACCCGGCAGGGCTCCCCCCCTTGGGGCAGGGCTCCCCCTGCCAGCCACCTGGCCACCAGTGGATTGGGGGCACCAAAAATAAGAAAACCCCCGCCCCCATCAGGAGAATGGCAACCCTAGTCAGACTGCAGGCCTTGCTTCTCAAAAGAGCAGAGGCCAGAATACAGAGTCGGCTAGAAACATCAAAGACGCTCAGTGGCGCCACCCTAGGCACTGCCGCACCATTCTAAGTCCACTGGAGTCAAAGGTCTCCTCTGCTTAGGATTGCGCTGTCTTTCAATGAAGTATGCAGGTCAATAAATTAGGAGGAGACTATGTATATGAGAATTGCAGTGAGAAAGGAGGCACCCTGCACTTGTATGAAGGGGTCTAACTTCTGGATTCACTGTTAAAAACACCAGGACTAATTCCAGATGGCTACAGACCCAGTGCCATGTAAGTGCCATCAAGTCACAACGGTCTGAGGGCAACCCCAGCAGGGAGAAACAGAGGTGGTTTGCCATTGCATTCCTCTGCAGAGTCTTCCTTTGGTGGTCTCCCACCCAAGTGCTAACCCTGCTTATCAGGCTATACCATGATTCCTTTCCTGTAGCAACAGATTAAAAAAGGAGCCCAGTGACCCCTTAAAGGCTAGCAATATTTCTTCTGGCATAAGCTTTTTGGAGTCACAGCTTACTCGATTAGATGCACTGAACTGTACTTCAGTTGAGCAGGTGAACCTGCCTAACATTCTGCCTTGTGGATGAATACTTCACACATCTGAGGAAGTGAGCTCTGACTTGCAAAAGTGCATGCTGGAATAAAATGTTTTTAAAGGTGCCACTGGGCCCCTTATTTTATATCAGTGGCTGTAGCAAAAGAGAAAAACCAGAGGGATGATATAGTAAGGTTCTGTTCACTCTAAGGCATTGAACAGAGCAGAACAAATTGAAGATTTACTGCCCGAATGGTACTCTCTTAACCTCGGGGAGTTATTATTATCATCTCCTGTCACCAGAATGCTAGTTTGCTGTCCAGGAAAAAAAAAAAAAGGCCAAACTGTTCCTGTTATGGGGAGTCCATAAAAATGCTGGTACAATTCAAGAAAAAATTATGATGCTGTCTGCTGCCAAACTGATATTTAAATTTTTAAAAACATTTGTAAGGTTGGATTTTTTAAAAAACTGATCTTTGTTTTTATTGTTGTCAAAGTTACTTGTCAAACTGTTATGATCACTTATCATTAAGTAGCACTAGAATTATACACAGGCAGCCGTGAAGAACGATTGAATTGATACGGAAACCTTCTTTTTGATTGGCTGTCTACCTAACCCACAGGGTTTTTAATCCTAAAGAAAAACCAAATAAATTATGTTGATTCCTGCCCAATATGAGTCTGCCATTCCAGTGGATGGCCTACTAGAAGTGAACATATGCTTTGGTTTGTTAAAAAGCAACTGACTGGCTTTGATCCAGTGATACACGTGGATGCTGGTTCAGGTAACATTTTCTTTCTTTAATAATACTGCATATTTCTTATATGAAAATCATACTGTCTTTAATACTATCTGTACCAGGCTTTTTCTATCTGTATAACTGAGCCCACTGCTTTTTAAAAATAGACATGTTCCTTGCTAAAAAGGTCACTGATGCTTCCTAGTACCCTTACAATTTTAACACATGTGTAATTTGTTTCTCATAATGAATTGGAGCCTATTAATCCATTCGCTAGCAGCAGAGCACTCATCTGGAGAAAGAAGAAGGTTCCACAAACAGTGGCATGGATTCACACAATCCAACCAAATTTAATTGGGGGGGGGGGGGCACATTCTTTCTGTTTGTACTTTAATGATGGGATTTTAGTGCACCTCATTTTGGATTTACAGTACAATCCTATGAAGAGTTACTTTAGTCTAAGCCCATTAAAGTCAATAGGATTAGACTAAAGCAAGTCTGCATAGGGTTATACTGCTAGTGTGGGGAAATGATGAAAACGCATTTTTAAAAAGCAATCTGCATAGCATCAAATTTTGGGGTAGGTATCAGAATTGCTAAGATAGGCTATGTGGGTGTGTGCATGCATGATTCAAATCCAAAGAGCCTTATGAACATGTCTACCACATATCCATGCATGCACTTGTAGTGCTTTCATTCATGTACAGGGACTTTCCAGCACAGGTTTCTTCAGATGTTGTTTTGGAGGCTCCCCCAGAGTCTGGGGTGGAAGGAGAGGGGCTAGGACTGTTCCTAAACATAGGCTGTGACCACACACACTAAACAATCCACTTTCAATGCACTTCCCAACTGGATTTTGCCTATTCACACAGTAAAATCCAGTTAGAAGGTGCACTGAAAGTGGATTGAAAATGGATTATTTAGTGTGTGCGACCACGGCCATAGTGTGGGGAAACCCTGCATATGGCAATTTGAAATGATCATACAATCATATTCTATCTGGCTAGCTATAAACTTTGTACTCAAAACTGATCTTCAATAAAAAAAACCCCACCTTGGCACACAATTTGGAACATAGGACCATAATAAAACCGCACGTTTAAATTAATCACAGTCCACGTGAGGGGCCTTTTGTTTAGACAGCTGAGATTATCACCCCTTCATCAAGTACTTGGAGGTTAGATGAAAGAGCCCCAGGAGCCTCATATTGTACACTCTTGTCTTATGTTAAGGTTTCTATTTCATATTTGTAACAGAACAGTAGGGTTCCCAACCTCCAGGTGGTAGCTGGAGACTTACCGCTATTACAAGTGATCTCCAGATGACAGAGATCAGTTCCCCTTGAGAAAATGGTCACTTTGGACGGTGGACTCTATGACATCGTACCCCATTGAAGTCCCTCTCCTCCCCAAATCCTGCCCTCCTCAGGCTCCACCCCCAAAATCTCCAGGTCCCAATCCGGAGATGGCAACCCTACAGAATAGATATACACCTGTCCTCTTACATATACAGTTACAAGGCTGAGGAAGAGAGACAGATGCAATTCCAACCTTTCTGATTGCTAGAAATAAGACCATTATGAATAGAACTTGACCTTGTAAAACCAAACGTCGTAAAGAACAACCAAACAAAACATATTAAAGGACACTCCCTACTGGAAGTTAAAATCCCAGTTTCCAATTATAATATACCTCCCAATGGAAAAAAAAAGTATTTACATCTGTAAAAAGTCTAACATCTGAGATGCTTTTTGCTTGACATGTCATTCCAGATTCTGTGCATTTCTTCAGGAGATATCTGATGCACTGTGATAACACGTCGATATCTGCACAGGCTGTAAGCCATCTTCCAATGATTAAAGCCACTGTTTTGGAAAGGATGAATGCCAAGCTTCCGCAGACAGAGTCCCACGTACACATCTTCAAGATGAAGAAGTCTAGTATGGAGGGAGGTTTTGTAAATCATCTCTGCTACATCAGCTGAAAAAATATAGCCGGTGCCCGAGCAAAATGGCGGGTAGTTACTCTCTGGATACAAGTCTCTAGGCATGTACCATTTACTACGGACGTCCCTTATCGGGCCTCCATTGATGACATAACCAGTGAAGTACCTCCGTCTTGGCTTGGTGTTGGGTTTTAGCAATTTGTAAATAAGGTTGTCCATATTTACAAAAATGTCACTGTCTGTTTTCATGACATACTTGGCTTTTGAGCAAAATGTGGCCACCCATCTCATTCCCATTAAGGTTTTCAGAGTCAGATTATGATAGGAGTCAATGAAGTCCTCCACAATAATGTCATGGAAAATTTGACTTTCTTGCTCTACCATCTGGTTTAACACAGAGTCTGTGTTTTTCCCTAGAAGAAAGAGGGTGGAGATCTTAATACCTTTAAAGTTGTTCTCATCTCCCCACGTCTCTCGAATGGCTTGTCTTGCATCAAATTCCTTGTGAGTGGTGCTGATGAGAATAATGAGAAAAGGAGCATTGTTCTCACACTTCTGAGGCTCATTTATGAGGAAATCAAATGAATGGGGGTTGATTGGTCGAGTCCTTATGTTGCCAAACGAGACATTTTTTCTAGCCATTGAGATGCTGTCGTAAGTTCTGTGGACAGTGTAGGATGAAGTGGGACGTGTTACGCTTAAGTACCAAAGAGCACTTGCCCAACAAACTACTGTGAGGACATACAAGCATGAGACTTTTGAAGCCATTGTTCCTGGAACTCTTCTATTCAGCCGTGTGAATAAAAAGCCTTCTTACCATTAGCATCTCTTTGTCCCACTGAGGCAGCATGTTATTTTTCAGTCCTGACAGTTTGATGTAGGAAAGGAACCTGGTAATGGTTCATGGATCAATGGAAAGGTTTTAAGCCTGAAGTGCACTTTTCCCCCTTCTGTAGCTGGAGCCTCCATTTTGTTTGAAGTTCTTTTTTTCCTGAAAAGCACAAGTGGAAAATAATTTATATCAATCTGACATTGGTGGTAGAATAATCTAACTGCAAATATTTAAAATGCTAAATTGTTCTATATGTAGATGTTACTGCTCTGTACAGAAGGAAGTTAATGTTAACTGCACTGATAGGTTTGGTCACAACTTTTGAGAAGTGAATATACACATTGCCAGGGTGTTAACCCAAGAGAGGCAAGACAGTTTTCTTTTGTGCACCCAATATTGGCTCTCAGTCAGACCACAGCTAGTTGGTACCAAAGTGTAAGTTATTCCTTATCAAAGATTCTCAGTAGCTGGCCACCGGTGTCTGCTAGTGGAGTGACATCTTCCTTTTTAAAGGTGGCTTTAGTAATACCCCTTATTTGGCTTACCTAGGATTGATTTCAGCCAAGTGAGAAAATACTATCCTAGAATGGTATAGTAGAGCTTTTGGCCTAACATACTTAGGGTACTTCAGCTTAGAAACTGGTGATACTCATTTAAATACAGGCAGAGGATTAGATGAGTGTGAGAATATCTTGAAGTGTACCACTTACATTATGATAATATTGGATGTTCTCTTAACATGGAGCCTGGATGACATCAGAGATTGGTCCAAATATGGATTCCATTATAAACCCAGTCAAAATGCAAATTGATCAAGTGTGATACTAAAGTAAAGGGGATACTAAGCAGGTTATATGGAGAATCATGTACCTAAGAAGAATGCCACAAGATGTGCATTTATCTAACATCTGTGTGAAAAATTCAGTCCATAGATTTGATATAATTACCATTCTTTTCTAGAGGAACAGTAAAGTGCCTCTTTGCATCAACCTCATATATGTTATACATTTAGAAAGTTCTTGTGCTATCAGAGATTGATCAATGTCAATGTAGCTCTTTGAGTACATGTATTTCAACGATGCAGCTCTACAGCGGGTCTTGCCTAAAGATAAAGAGTCCCCGTTTAAATTTCAAATGTATTATAAGAATCTGAACAATTATCTGGGGGGAAAGGTTCAAAAAATTGCATGATATAAAACTCCTTACATAATGTACTGTCAGACTCCTGGACGAAGTTACTCTCGACAGCATTCTCTCTGCAGTGATTTGTTTATTGAGAAATAATTGTGTTCCAGGTTAGATCAGTACTGTGTCAGAACTTAGGTTCTGGCAGGAGAATCCAAAGATATAGACAGTTCAAACAAGGCCCCCCTTTCATGCATCCAATCTTAGTCTTAGCTATCCTACCTAACATTCGCGCCTACTGCTCTCCCACCTGAGAATATATTATTTCTTTATCTAGAATAGCAAGCTGGCACAGTGTGGCTCAAGGTCATCCATAAACAGGGAGGTATCGTGGAAAGAGTTATGATGCCTACGACAGAGAGCAGAGCAGCAGTTCACACATTCAGCCATTCCCCCCCACCCGCAGAAATTTCCATTTTACAATTATGGCAAACTAAAGACAGAGTTTGACATGTACGTATATTATGTTAGAAGTGTCAACATACCACATTAACTAACCATCTGGTGTGTATGGGGTGGATATATGACCATACTAGTTCATCTGTCTTAAAGATAGATGACAAAACCAAGAGACTCTCAGTCTTTGATCACACTTGTTTTTCTTCCACTTAGTGGACCACATCTCTGTTTACAGTTGGATGGAACAAGAAATACGATATGGGAAGGTTCTTCCCGAAAGTTCCATGACTTTTGGATTTAAGCTGATTTTAAAGTTGATTTTGAGATTTTAAAAGAAGTTTCTATTGTTTGAGGGGAAATTGTTTTTTTTTAAATACTGACTAAAGATTGAAGGTCAAAGAAGATGGGGACGGCAAAGGATGAGATGGTTAGACAGTGTCATAGATGCAACGAACATGAAATTGAGCAAACTTCAGAGGACAGCGGAAGACAGGAGGGCCTGGCGGGATCTTGTCCATGGGGTCGCGAAGAGTCGGACTCGACTGTGCAACTGAACAGCAACAAAAAAACCTTATCAAATTATCAGTGGACATCACAAGCAAGTTTGGGTGCCATACTGGAGCTTGATTCAAGTCCAGTAGCACCTTAGAAACCAGCAAGAGTTTTTGAGAATAAACTTTTGAGAGGCAAAGCTCCCATTATCCCTTCATTATCTGATGAAGGCAGCTTTGACTGTCGAAAGCTTATACCCTGAAAATCTTGTTGGTCTCTAAGGTGCTGCTGGATTCGAATCTAGCTCTTTTACCACAGACCAACATGAAACTATATCAGAGCTTGGCTCATAAAGTTGTGCATTCTATGAATGTAGCCAAGATACAAACTGAGATTGAACACAAAAAAGAGTTCATGAAACAGAAGGCCTACAATAGTCCTGTCTCTATTTAGCTTCCTTAAGTAGAACAATAAGGAAGTCTCTTCTGCTTTTCATTTTTATCCTGAACAACCTCTGAGTCTGTAAACAAGCATTAACTTGCCCGAATACTATGGTACCCATTCCTACTCTTGCCCATCAAAGAACCATAAATGCTATCTTATGTACGCAATATTTATGGCATCTGTTTGACCTTGTGTGGCAGGCCTCTTCTACTAATTGCGGGGACTCACACAGCCTCCTATGATTTTAGGGAACCAGATTTGTTTTAACCTCAGTTGCCAGGTATTCTTTAGGTAGTAAGTGTATAGGAATGGGTTCACTGCCATGAGATCAGTTCGGTAGTGTGCAAGTAGAATACGGAGATCACTGACGCAGGAGCCGCATGTAAATAACAAAGGTTTATCTATTTTCAAGTTATTTTAAAGGACATATCGGCAGCAACACAGGTCTTCAGGTAGTCAAAGGAGAAACCTGACTGAGGCACATAAATTTAAGCTAGTTATGGCTTTAGAGTGTGGTTTGAATTTTCTTTAATATTTCCAGGCACAAACAAGCTTTTACCAGCTAGCCACTAGGCTGGATCCTCTCTCACACGCTGGATTCCATCTACACCAGCCTGTCCTTTCCCCAGAGTCAGACTGAATGGCACAAGGTCTATTCATTTCCAGAGATGGCTTCAGCTCATATTAACTTGGGGATCCAAGATGGCGCTGAGGCTGTAGCACTGATGAACAATGCGCCGCAACTTATTTCCTTTATCTTTCCCTTATTTCTATTTTTACTTTTCATCTCTACGCAATTTACCTCTGTTTGTTATTGCTGACTACGTTACCTGGGCTGACTGTTCCAGAGCCTTTGAATGTTAATCTCATTACCAGAGACAGGCCTAACAATTGGGTACTCTAGTCTCTCCCAGAGGGAGAGCTAAACCACTCTGTCACACTACCCTGTTTTCCCGAAAATAAGACCTACCCCCAAAATAAGCCCTAGCAGGATTTCTATGCATTTGTGGTATAAGCCCTAGTGTGTCTTCTTGAGAAAAAAATAAATATAAGACAGTGTCTTATTTTCTGGGAAACACGGTACTAGCAGAGCCACCCTTTTACTGTCACCCCAAACTATGACTGTCCTCCCCCTGAGGCAGACCTGAACTGACTTGTCTCCTCCTGTGCTTCCCTCCAACATTCCATTCCCCTCCTGAAAGGTGATTGGATGCTGGAGCAGCACTTCCATAGGCTCAGCTGAATGGCTATTCTCCCCTTCAGGGGCAGGACAGCCGCCTGTCTATCACACCTTGTCCCTGTAATTTGCTTTAAATGGCAGCATCAGACAGCATCTGCTAATTGTCTGGCAAGTTAATGTTAATATATACACATATCTGTTTAGCCACATGACATGGTAAACTCTGGAAGGTAAAGTGATTTGTGGTCTGGATTATTAGACTGTTTTGGAGAGAAGTTAAGGCTGTGGTTTTGTGCATTCCTATTTGACAGTATGTCCAACTGAACACAGTTAGGCTTGCTTTTGAATAAACATACACAGGATTGGGCTATTAGAATCATCAAGAGAGGCCCAATCATCAAGAGAGGCCATAGCTATTTTTCCTTTTTCTTTGTTTCCTTTCCTTTTACAAAGCATTTGTTTGGTGTAGTGGTTAAGTGTGCGGACTCTAATCTGGGAAAACTGGGTTTGATTCCCCACTGCTCCACTTGCACCTGCTGATGTGACCTTGGGTCAGTCACAAGCTCTGGCACAGCTGTTCCTGAAAGAGCAGTTTGTGTCAGAGTTCTCTCAGCCCCACCCACCTCACAGGGTGTCTGTTGGGGGGAGGGGAAGGGAAAGGAGTTTGTAAGCCGCTCTGAGACTCCAAGTGAAGGACAGGGTATAAATCCAATCTCTTCTTCT